>NC_069501.1:657196356-657496356 GCF_027579735.1 Bombina bombina | reverse complement strand
TTGGGTGGTGGGTTTTACTGTTGGGGGTCTTTGTGGTTTTTTTACAGGTAAAAGAGCTGTTTAACTTGAGGCAATTCCCTACAAAAGGCCCTTTTAAGGGCTATTGGTAGTTTATTGTAGGCTAGGGTTTTTCTTTTAATTTTGGGTGGGCTTTTTTATTTTTATAGGGCTATTAGATTAGGTGTAATTCTTTTTTATTTTTGATCATGTCGTTTGTTATTTTTTATAATTTAGTCTTTGTTAATTTTTGTATTTTTAATTTTTTGTAATTAGATATTTTTTATTTTTTTATTTTTTTTTAGACTTCACCTGAGCAATTTATTAGCAACATAAATTCCACAAACACACATATATATATATATATATATATATATATATAACGACAGAACAATATACAATGAACTCACTCATTGAGGGTATGAATGATGCAGTTGTGCAGCAGAAGATTTTTCACTAATGACGGGAAGGGATGAAAGAATAGTGTGGAAAGGCACATTGAAAATGCATTAGCGGGGGGCGGAGCAAGCCAGGCACCTGAGCGGTCGCAAGCTGAGAGAGCTCTGTTATTATAATATTTTTACTTCATAATAAGACTGCTCAGGACTGCCCTAGATCTTTGAAAGTTATAGCTAATACCTTGTGGGTCAGTATTGAGAGGTTCAGTAACGGAGAGAGTACCTGCAGCGACAAACAGGAGCATTCCCCCATCAACTGCAACCTGCGCACAGCCTGACTAAGGAACGGCCATATTGACGTCCACGTGGAGATAGAAGTGAGACCTAACTTGAGCATACTAGGGGCTCCCTGTAGGCTGTGAATATGTCCCTGACAAGACTATCCACACACAGCCCCTTGGGAATTGCAATACCATCGTTTGAATCAGAGACCACCATGAGACATAACCCCACTACAATCGATGCCATAGAGCACTGGGAACGTAGTACACTGCACTCCCTAGATCAGCACTACCGAGATCTCAGGCAACATTTTGATCTCCTTTTTTCTGCCCTACTTGTGGAACTGCATGAACTGGAGGAGGATTCTTTCATACCATCGGACATGTGGTGTGCCTCTGATACACGCGCTGCTGCAGAGTGGGACACGCAGAGTGTTGCAGGTGACAATCTCTCTCAGGATACCGCTGACAGTGCTGGAGCTATTGAGAATAGCACTTATCTAAATGAGATGCCGCATCAGACTCTGGGGAGTACAGGCCAAGATCAGAGCCCTACACGATCTCACTGTCGAGAAGCATCTACCTCAGGCAATATGGCCACTCCGTTCAGAGCCGTAAGTGACTGGGAAAGCAAACCTGTAGCCCCCAAACATCATGAGGTTAATGGCGGCAGCCCTAAGAAATGGTCACCGAAGCTCTTAGCTATACTTGGAGATGATAAGAGTCCGCTAAGCTCCCACCCTGCACAACGGATAACCAGGCAGTTCATCGGACATGTGAACATTTTCCCTTTCTTTATTTTAGAGCTGCATAAGTCCGGCATAGGTTGAATATTGACTGCCCACATTATACAATTAAAAGGTTATGCTCTAACTGTTAATTTTTATGTTCCCTTTCATCTCAGCGGTTGGGGGTATTTTCATGTTATAACTGAGATGACAGTTGAATTTTTGCTCCTTTTCAAATCTTTTTAGGTTTATGGTTATTATAGGATCTAGAAACTTGTTAGTAGTTATGAACGTCTTCCTGTATTGATTATTCACTAATGATTTATGTCATAAATTAAGCATAATTATGCAATTTGCTAGAGGGTCCACTGGGGGCAGTGTGTAGAATTCATTTCCAGGCAGTGACATCATAGACCAGCCTACCTGATATAGTACCTCCCATGTTTAGAGTAAATTGGGGAACTTTGAAAAGGCTTGTCTCTTTCCACCATGAGCCAGCAAGGAGTAAAGACTGGAGTTGATGCTGGGCCCAGCTGGCAGAATTTGTACTGTTGTGAGTATTGTTTTGATTCTTGTTTGTTTTTATTGTATTGTAATATGTTATCACTGTGTTGAGTATTGTTTCTGTCGTTTGTACTAGTATTGTTTTATTGTATTAACTTTTAATATGGATTGCCAAGTAAATTGTCAATTGATATTATACTGTTTTGTGTGTTTTTTCTTCCACATATTCGACCATAAAACCAAGAACTAAAAATATTAATGTTGTAATTTGGTTGCATATTAATT
Source organism: Bombina bombina (assembly GCF_027579735.1). NCBI lineage: Eukaryota > Metazoa > Chordata > Amphibia > Anura > Bombinatoridae > Bombina > Bombina bombina. The sequence continues at coordinate 657,494,163 of NC_069501.1, read as the reverse complement.
TATTTATTGATATTCATAAATTATTGATGCCTAACCTTAACATTTGGTACCAGGAGTGGGGTTATGCTTGAATATTGGAGAAAATACAAATGTCTGGCTTTAAAAGTTACAGTAACTTGTGTGTCTTTGTAGATGAATGAATGAAAGAATAGATGGTGCATTGTACCCAGTTTTTATTATTTCTGCCTATGCAAAGATATATCAAATGTGTGAATCAATATGCAAAACCTGTATACAGAAAGTTTAATATTATTATGTTTATTGATGTAGGAGATAGAAATTAATTATTGTGATTTTCTATTTAAATTGTTGATGTTTTTTAGAAGCCTTTTATTTTGGGTTTCAGTTGTTCATGATTGTAAGGGTGGGCACGTGCCTATTTTAGGCATTAAGGTTTCCAACTGGTGAGGCATGTGCTCAATTGTGTAAGTTTGAAAGGACAGATAATATGTAATAACTTTCTGGTGTATTTCAATAAGCGTATGTAATAGAAACAGCTATTAAGGGTAAATGTCTATTGTTCTATGGAATAATGGGTTTTGTTGTGGGGCAGGTAATGGTGAAAGCTGGGGAGAGTTGAGAGGTAAATGTTTTATAAATGCTTGTTTATGACATAAGTCAAAGGGTGGTTTGTATTGATTATTCACTAATGATTTATGTCATAAATTAAGCATAATTATGCAATTTGCTAGAGGGTCCACTGGGGGCAGTGTGTAGAATTCATTTCCAGGCAGTGACATCATAGACCAGCCTACCTGATATAGTACCTCCCATGTTTAGAGTAAATTGGGGAACTTTGAAAAGGCTTGTCTCTTTCCACCATGAGCCAGCAAGGAGTAAAGACTGGAGTTGATGCTGGGCCCAGCTGGCAGGCTGGGCCCTGTAGATTAGAATTTGTACTGTTGTGAGTATTGTTTTGATTCTTGTTTGTTTTTATTGTATTGTAATATGTTATCACTGTGTTGAGTATTGTTTCTGTCGTTTGTACTAGTATTGTTTTATTGTATTAACTTTTAATATGGATTGCCAAGTAAATTGTCAATTGATATTATACTGCTTTGTGTGTTTTTTCTTCCACATATTCGACCATAAAACCAAGAACTAAAAATATTAATGTTGTAATTCGGTTGCATATTAATTTATTTATTGATATTCATAAATTATTGATGCCTAACTTAACACTTCCCAACCGTGCTATTACAGTTATCTATGCAACTTTTATATTCCCTTCCCTTCTAGTGGTATATGAACCCCTAACATTGTATTTGAGGTGACAGCTGAAGTAGTTTATGAAGGCCACTTTCACAATATGGGGGTATCTACTGGGGTTTATTCTACTTGTTATTTTATGTCTATATCTCTTCGTTACACACATCTCAAGCTCAGTCAACCCTTGGCGATCATATGTAGTAGACTTACCAACTCTGAAGCTAGCAGAATTTACCATCCCATTGAGAATTGAGTTACATCAGGCATGGATTGGCTAGCAGGGGCACACACTCGGAACCTAGCTCAAACTGTTGGAACATACATTGTTCATCGTAAGATACTGCTGGGGAGAGACATATCGTATACACTTTGTTTTAATCTTGTCATTGTGAATGTGTACTTGCTCAGATGTCACAGTACTTACTTTTTTGCCCTTGCTACTTTATATAGGCCCAGATACCAGAGATGCGCCCCTCATACATTCAACTGCTAACACAGCATTCTATAATTATATGTATGGCAGTACATATTAATGACACGGGTAACCCACTTATATTATAGGCTTGTTAAATAGATGCATTTAATAGGAAGTAGCCATCTGTAATTATCTGGTCTCTCTTCTGGGTATCGGACAGGTATTTTATATGGGGACTCTACTAAATCACTGCTTCCCCATATTGAACTACTCTTACTCTATGAGGAATTACATGAACACGATATTACTACATTTCTGTCCCTTCCAGATTCGCCCACCACCCCCCTCCCTTGTCTCAATTTCTGAGCGGCTTTATCCTCCTAATTTGCCCCCGGATCAAGGTATTAAGCTCTGCACTCCTTTTAGAACTAAATAGCTGATCCCTCCTTGGTTCTCAGGTTCTCAGCCCTAATATTCACCCAGCAGAGTGATAAGTATACATTAGTTATATCCCAGACCCACTGCAGTATTGCAGATTATTCTGTCCTAGTTTTCATGCCTAGCACGTATCATACACACATAGCTTAGCAGTGGAGACCCATGAGTATTATAATCTAAGTTAGGTTATTTGGTGTTCGGTACTGGTTAGAGCTGAAAGGGAAATATTTCAGTTAATATATATCATCCGAAGTAGCATGCGTAGTATTTAAGGAGTGTTAGCCAGCCGTCACAGTTGGAGCCCTTTGAGTACATCAGCTATTACTGTTACACTTTATTTTGTTAACCATTATTCGTTAAATTAGTTATGTCCCTCCTCACTAGTCTTAGAAATAGCAGAACGCTTTGTTGCAGTTTATCTATACAACCATATAGCATGCCCTTACTCATTCTCTTGACCCCAACATTCGATTGTCCTATAATGCTCCGTCCCCCACCACCCTCCCCAATTCAACTAGAGCGGCTCTTGCCCGCTGCACTCCCTTTCCCCCTCCCTTACTACTTTGGTCCACATGCGACCAATCAAATTTAATCCACACTTGCCCCAATTTTACTAGACTATATAACTCTATGATTGTTTTCTCTGACAAGGTGGAGGTTACATTCTCTAAATATATAACATAAAAAAATGAGGTTCCATCATCCATCCATGACATTCTTGCTGAGCTTGTTATACAATATCACTTTTCCCTAAAAGCTTAGTGTAAATTTTGTTTTTTCTTAATGATATTAGTAAGGTGCACGCTAGATAAAATAGCATATTTTATAGTTACTGTACTCATCTGCTTTGTGTGATGCTCAGAATCTATGCCCAGAGCTATTGTTTTACTATATCTTATCTATATTTGTGGGTATATAGTGTGTATCCTATTGTATTATTATTTTTGTCATTGGATGATTTTTATATGTAACATTCCCAATAACCTCAATAAAAATCTTTATAAAAAAAAATAAAAAAAAATGCATTAGCGGGCTGTTTTGGGCCTTAGGTTAGATGGTAAACCTTGTCCTTTGTCCTGTGTAATGGTGCTTACTTTTCATCACTCCTGTACTCTGATTAAACCCTTTGAAGAACTACATTATTAAAATATTAGTCAACATATACCTTCTTGTAGGAAGTTATTAATTATAAAAAATCTAGACACTAGTAATGCTAACATACTAACCTTATATTTTTTTGTAATCCTGGTTTGTAAAGCAGGTGAGAATTGTGTCTTTTTTTGTGCTTGAAGAATTGGCAATGTGAATATAGTTGATCATTTGTGCTTATTTGATAAACAATAAAGACAGGACTAAGAAAAACTATTTTTTTCAGTATTCCTATTCAGAGTCATGTTCATTTCATTGCAAAGCTAAAGTTATTATTTTTTTTATTTATTTTTTAAGGTTTCAAAGAGCTTTATTGAATAAAAATGCAAACATATAACATAGTTTCCAAAGTATTTCAGGCTACATGAAATGTTCAGAGTGTCAGCACGCAGTGCCGTGCTCAACTGTCTTCTTTTCAAGTTGTCCCAAGTTGTCCATTTATAGTTGTTTTATTCTGAAAGTTCAACTCCTAAACATATTATGACTAAAGGCCAATGCCTTTAGGTGCGCTATGCGCTCATCGGTGTTGTTTGCACTTATTGGTCCAACGATTATATAAAAGTAAGAAAAAATGTATAACCAATTATTCATATCCAACTTGATTTCCTGCAATTAACAATTCGCTGATACATGACCAAATTGGCATTATCTGCCTCTCCCCTCCGTCTCCTTCCCCTCCCCAGGTGTGCCTCTATGTGTATCCCATGTTGCAGCTAACCTGTTTTCCTCTCCCTGTTCAGTCCCTGGGTGTTTTGCATTCTCTCCACATCATTAGCATGATTTTGTGTGTGTCTAATGTGTCATTCTGCATGTGGTGGTATCTCTCTAGATGTAGTAAAGTGTCTACCTGCCTTCTCCACTCTTCCACTGTTGGTATTGTCTTAGTTTTCCAATATCTTGGTATTAACATTTTTGCGCCATTCAGCATAACTAATCTCAATGCCCCCCTGCTTTGCTTTCTAGATTGGGTAGTTCGAGAAACAGGAGTGTCTTAGGTCTATTCTGTATTGCTTTCCCTGTGGCTTTTCTGATGTAGCTCAGGATCTCCGTCCAAAACTGATCTAGTCCAGGACAGTCCCACCAAATGTGTGTAAGAGTGCCCTCTCCCCCACACTCCCTCCAACATCTACCCGAGGTCGTTTTGTAGATATATTTTAATCTGCTAGGTGTTAGGTACCACCTGGATAGAAATTTGTAACTGGATTCTTGGACTCTGCTTGAGATTGATGAGCGTTTTGTGATCTGGAATGCTGTCAGCCATTCTTGTACATCTATTTCTGTTTGGAGTTCCCTCTCCCAGGCTCTAGTGTATGATGGCAATGTCTGCGCGTCCAGGAGGAGTTTATATAATAGGGAAATCGTGTGTTTTGTCTGGGTGTCGCGTATGCACACGTTCTCAAAGGGTGTCACCTGTCTAGTGAAGTTTTGCTTCTGTTTGTGTGTTTGCAAGAAGTGGTTGAGCTGTGAATATGCCAACCAGTTCATCTTGATGTCAGGCTCACACTCTTTAATTGTTTCAAAGGGCTTCAGCTTGTTTCCCTCAACTAAGGCCAAAAGTGTCCGCTCCCTATAGGGTGTCCTAGGGCCAATATTTGCTTCCCTATGATTCCAGGGTATTGCTGGGTTCTGATGTGTGGGAGTTAGAGGGGACAATTGGGTTGATATGATTGTGGAGGTGTTTAGTAGCTTGTCCCAATTGGTAAAGAAATCTGTGAGTAGTGGGTATTTGAATGTGGCCAGCGGTCTATCCTTCCCTCTCAACCAAGCTATTCCCCCCACATTCCCCGTTCCTAGTATGAGGCAGTCTAGTTGTACCCATAATTTATTCTGATCATTGCTGCACCAGTCTATCAATATTTGTAGGGTGATAGCTTGTTTGTATGCATTTATGTTAGGTAGTCCCAGGCCTCCCCTATCCCTGGGTAGATATAGTGTATTTTTCTTGACCCTTGGCTTAACTCCTCCCCATATATACTGTTCTATTATGCCCTGTATTTTATGTAGATAGTTAAGAGATAGCGGTATGGGCGTTGTCTGCAGTAGATATAAAAGCCTAGGCAGTACATTCATCTTAACCACATTGACCCTACCTAACCACAATATAAGTCTGCTACCAAGTCAGCCTTCAGTCTCTTATAATTGGCCGTGAATATCTCTTGTTGATCTGGGGATATATGCCTAAGTACTTCATCTTAGTGTCCTGGATTTTAAGTGGGCCGTTTTGTAGGGTATGGCCAAATATGGTTGTGTCATATGTGATATTCAGAATCTCGGATTTTGATAGGTTTAGCTGGAAATTTGAGACTTTTACAAAATTTTGGAAGATCTCTAGGGCTTTGTGTAAGGAAGTATCAATCTTTGTCAGAGTGAGCAGAATGTCGTCTGCATATAATGCTAACTTAAAATTGCTGGTGGCTACAGGGATTCCCTTTACTTGTTCATCATTCCGAATTTTTTGGGCTAGAGCCTCTATGGCGATGGCAAAGAGGACAGGAGAGAGAGGGCAACCCTGCCTTGTGCCATTTCTGATAGCAAAGCTATCGGAGAGTAAACCATTTACCTTAACTCGCGCTGTGGGGTTTTGGTAAAGTGTAAAAATCAAATCTATGAAGGTGTTACTGAATTTCATTTTATTTAAGACAGATTGGAGAAATCCCCAATGTACCCTGTCAAATGCTTTCTCCGTGTCTGTGGAGATCAGGGTCATGGGAATGTTGTGCAGTTGGGCGTATGATATTAATTGGAAGGCTCTTAGGGTGTTGTCCCGTGCCTCCCGGCCAGGGACATATCCCACCTGATCCGGATGTATCAGATCTGGGAGAAATTTATTGACTCTGGTTGCTAAGATTTTTGCAAATATCTTAATATCCGTATTTAAAAGGGATATGGGTTTGTAGTTCTCTGGCCTTTCGGGGGTCTTTCCAGGTTTGGGGAGTACCGTAATGTGCTCTTCCAACATTCTATCTGGGAATTCCCTCTCCCCCAGCAGGGAGTTAAATAAGGTTGCGAGTAGGGATGTCATGTGATGTAGGTAAGTCTTGTAGTACTTTATGCTTAGACCATCTAGTCCTGGGCTCTTGCCATTTGTCAGATATTTTTAAATTTTTATAGTAGTGTTAGGATTTTTTTAATGTGTATTTTAGTTTTCTTTAATTGGTAGTTAGTTTAATTGTTAGTTTAAAGTTAGTTTTTTTAATTTGACAGGTAAGTTTTAATTTAATTTAAGTCAGGGAAATTTTAATTTTTAATATAAAGTAAGGGGGCGTTAGGCTTAGGGGTTACTAGTTTAAATTAGTTTATTGCGATGTGGGGGGCTTTCGGTATAGAGGTTAATAGTTTAATTTAGTATATTTCGTTGTGGGGGCTTGCGCTTTAGGGGTTAATATGTTTATTATAGTGGCAGCGGTGTCAGATAATGGCGGAATAGGGGTTAATATCTTTATTATAGTGTGGCCGATGTTGGGGTGCGGGGGAATAGGGGTTAATAACTTTAATAACTTTAGTATAGTGGCTGCGATGTCGGGGAGCGGCAGAATAGGGGTTAATAAATTTTATTAGTGGTGGCGATGTCGGGAGCGGCAGATTAGGGGTTAATAACTTTAATTTAGTGTTTGTGATGTGGGAGGGCCTCGGTTTAGGGGTTAATATGTAGTTTATTGGTGTTAGTGTACTTTGTAACACTTTAGTTATGAGTTTTATGTAACAGTTTTGTTGCGTAAAACTCATAACTACTGCTCTCAGATTGCGAAACAGATCTTGTCGGTATAGGCTGCAACGCAAGCATTTTAGCCTCACCGCAAAACTCGTAATGGCTGCGCTATGAAAGTCCCATGAAAAAACCTCATTTTTACGAGGGCGGGACTGACGTTGCGTTACAGCCTAAAAGGCTTGCGGTACAGCTATACCGACAAGACTTGTAATGGCTGCTGTGCTGTTTTAATACTGAAATTACCAATTTCTTTGGCGTTAAAACCCGAACGCAAAACTTGTAATCTAGGTGATACTTTTAGTTAAGAAATTAATAAAAAAAAATCCAAAAGATAACATAACACTCACTTTAAACAAATGTGATTTGTTCTTAACATATGTTGCTTTATGTAATTTCTTTCTATCATTACATGTGTAAGTCAACATATTTTAGGAAAGAACAGGCTTGTATATTTAAGCCTTATAATACAAATTTTAAGAGAAATAGGTCAATATAAGATTTTGAATAGTCGGAGAGTTTTTAAAATGACTAACATAAAAAAGAATCATAACTTAAAAAGGAACATTTTATTTCATTTAAAATGTAAATTGTCTAAATTTATTAAAAAATACAAACATAAAAGCAAATTTGGTATAATATACTTTACACATATACACCCTTATAAGAACTCACTACCCTGATGTGTGAGATATTGCAGGCAGCCCCAGGTAAAGACTGTGTTTAAAGATACCTGTTTAAGTTATTGTGTATTATGGGTTCCCTGGGGTGGAGTATTTGAAAGAGAATGGTGGACTAATTCTCAACCCAACTATCAGGGTGATTGAATGTACAGGATTCATTCCAGATTTTACTGGGTTCTTTCTCACTGAGTTAAGGAATCTGATTAAGCTCACCTCTCATTAAGTGAGTAATGAGAGAGATGTTTGTCATTGTGGTAAAGGAAAGTGCTGAAGTGCAATATACTGGAATGAACCAGAGGTAAATAGATTGTTACTATTTTCTTGGATTATATATTAAAAACTCGCTGTTTGCTTGATTTGCTAGAATATTGATGTGAACTACAAATAAATAGACTTCAGGCCTTTTAAACTTTACAATGTTTTTTTTCCTTAAAACCATAGAGGGCTATGCAGGTAGAGTCCCAGGCAGACAGCCTGTTACATGTGCTGGAGAATGCAGGCACTGCATTGAAGAAGTATGTAATCTGGGGGGTGTTGTTTTCCTCTTTAGGGCTCAATGTTTTTTCTTTATTACGTAGGTTTCTTGATGTCTCAGAAAGAAGATAACTAGATTAGTGGAAAAGATAAAAAATGAAATATGCACTAAATGGAAAGTACTCACAGAAGTATGTGAAGACTTTGCCTTTATTAAAACAACGTAACCACAGCTATCTTGAAGAATTCCAGTTTTAATAAAATCAAATATCAAAAGCCCAAAAAAATTTTTAAATTACTCGATCGGTTTTGGTGGGTATACTACATTTTTCAAGAGCAAATTAAAATGACAGCAAACGAGCTAAAATACATACTTCCTATTTACAATTTATAGAAGGTTTAGGCACTACCAACCTACCACCTGTGTTAAAAATTATTACAAGTGTGTGGACCTAACTTTCCTTTCATGTTAAAGGAACATAAGTAATTATTTTTAAAACCAATTTAATTTTTTTCTCATTAAACAATCTTTTTATTTTATATTGATTCAATATTTATATATAATCCTTATAAAGAGTTCCTTTAAAATGAGAGGTTATAGTCAAAGTAATATTTTAACACAGGTGGTAAATAGCAGGTGCCTAAACCTTTTTTATATTGTCGATAGGAATTATGTGTTTTAGCTCGTTTGGTGTAATTTTTATTTGCTCTTGAAAAAGGTGGTATACCACCGAAACCAGCTGAGCTTTTTTTATTTGCTTTTATTAAAACTGGAATTCTTCAAGATAGCTGTGGTTACGGTTGTTTTAATAAAGGCACAGTCTTCACATACGTCCGTGAGTACTTTTTATTTAGAGCATATTTCATGTTTGATTGTTATGCACTATTCTGTTATCTTCTTTCTGATGTGTCAAAAAACCTATGAAATAAAGAAGGAACACCTTTAGGATAAAGAAACTGAAAAGCTGAACCCTAAAGAGGAAGACAACGCTGCCAGATTACATACTACTTGCTTTGGATGGTGGAGGAGAGACCGATGCCGGTAGCGTCTGCCTAAAAAGGGAAGCTATCTGTTTAAATTATCTGCTGTATCTTGTATCATAATATTTTCTTTGTAAGAGCACTGAAAAAGCCTGTGGGTTTGAAGAGGGCAGTCTGCAAAATGGAAGAAGTTGAGACTGCTTTACTGCAAGCTACAGCTACACAGCAGCAGGCTACAGTCACACATGAACAAGCCATAACTGCACATCAAGAGAATATGGCAGCTCTGCAGCAACTGGTAATTGCTCAAAAAGGCAAATACAGATGCCACGATTCAGCAAGTTGTGGCATCTCAAACAGAAGCAAACTGTGTGCTGAGAGAAGAGCAGCAACAGGCCATCAACATTATACAGCAGTAGATTCAGGCCTTGGTTAAGGGTTTGACTAGAATCCCTGAAGGGACACATCCAGAGGCCAAGATGATCTGTGCCAGCTGTTAGCTTTAGAAGATGACACTTGCAGATGATGTTGAGGTATACCTTCTGGCATTTGAATGGACTGCAGAGAGAGTAGGATGGCCTGCAAGTGAATGGGCAAGTATACTGACACCTTTTTTTATAGTGGAGAACCCCAGAAGGCCTTTTATGATTTGGAGTCAGAACAAGCAGGGGACTACTCCAAGTTGAAAGCTGTGTTCTTGGCAAGGCAGGGAGTGACTACAGCAGTGCATGCCCAAAGATTTCATACATGGACCTTCTATCCAAAGAAACCTATCCACTCTCAGATTTTTAATTTTATACATCTCGCACCCAAGTGGCTGCAACCAGAGGTTAATCCTTCTAGCCATATTGTGGAACTCTTTGTAATGGACCAGTTTCTGAGAGGTTTACCTGCTGCAGTGTGACATTGGGTCATCCAGAATGATCCCCAGTCTACAAACTAGTTGATTGTTCTGGGGGAGTGATATGTTTCTGTAGCGGATAAGCAGGGGCCTGCTCAAACATAGCAAGTGCAGAGAGTGAGAAATCAAGACACTGCAAGGCCTGGTAAGACTGTTCTAGGTTTGATGGAAACTCAGGAACATAAGACATACCTTCAGGGATCCTATATCTTTAACCCCATGAGTGTTAATCCTTTAAAAGGATCTAGGTGGGGGACAAACTATGTTATACAATGTTTTCATTGTAATGAACTGGTTCATAAAGCAAAAAACTGTCATTTAATAGATGAATCTATGCAATGCAACATGGATGATACTGGTGGGCAAAATTCATGCATGGAATCTGGTATTACAAATTGTTGACAAAATCCTTAGATATGTTTTGTGATTGTGAATGGTAAAAAGGTAAAATTATTATCAGGTAGTATGGATACACTGGTAGCAAAATTCCTTGTGCGTGAATTAGGAATAGATACATCTCAGAAAATTGGTATTATTTGTGTTCATGGGGACAAACGTGAATATCTCACAGCAATGGTTGATATTGAATGTCCCTTTGATTCTATAAATTACAGAGTTGGTGTGGTAGATAATCTAGCCCATGAAATAGTATTTGGATGAGATTTTCCCTAGTTTTCAGATTTATGGGTAACCTCTGATAAAGTAACTCATGGTGGTGTTTGTTCTGAAAATGTATTTTCTAAAACAGAATGTGAGGAATAAATTTCAGAGAAAATGTAAATGTAGCACCATGTGCCTGATTTAGTAGGAGAATGTACAGAACAAAGTAGTGATAAGCCAGGTGGCAGACAAGAACATGAAAATAGAATACCAGAGCTAGATGTCTGTCCTATTAACTTTAGAAAAGCACAATGGGAAGACCCCACTCTGACAGAAGCTAGAAAGAATATTTAGGTTTCTAATGACACTCCTGTACAGACAGATAGGGTTAGTTCTTATCCTTATTTTGAGGTTGTAAATTACTTTCAGACACACAGTGCTAAATCTTGTACATAGCCACATACCGGGAGGACATTTAGGTATTGAGACAAAAAGAAAGAGCATCCTACATAGGTTCTTTTGGCCTATACAGCCACTTTTAAGGCACACCGGAGTCATCTAGTAACATTACCTATAATAGAGGTGCCATTTGGAAAGAATTGCTATGGAAATTGTAGGTTCGTTAGTAAAAGTAGCAAGGGGGCAACAATATATTCTGGTAATTTTAGACTATGCCATAAAATATCCAGAAGTTGTGCCATCTGCTAAGTTAAAAGTAAAATAACTAATGCTAATGTTTAGCAAGGTGTGCATTCCTAAATAAGTTTTGACTGATCAGAGTACTCCTTTTATGTCAAACGTTATGAAAGAATTGTGTAAAATTCTCCATATTAAACATTTTAAAACATCTGTTTATCATCCCCCCACAGATGGACTTATAGAAATATTCAATAAAACCCTAAGAAGTATGATTGAATGTACAGGATCCAGTCCAGATTTTAGTGGGTTCTTTCTCACTAAGTTAATACATTTAATTAAACTCACCTGGAGTGTGCTGTGGCTATAAAGGACTTGTTGTGAGTAATGATAGAGATGTGTGTCATTGTGGTAAAGGAAAGTGTGGGAGTACAAAATACTGGAATGAACCAGTGGTAAATAGACTGTTGCTATTTTCTTGGATATGATGAAATCTCGCTGTTTGCAGCTGTCATACCCATAGTAAAGGGAACATATACAGAAAGACTTAGAGTTTTTCACCCAGGAGACAAGGTGTTGGATGTTGGTACTTCAGTAGAAAACAAGTTCCTTGCTTCTTGGCATGGCCCATATGAGATTACTGAACAAGTTAGTCAGGTAAAATATAAAGTGAGATAACAAGGCAGAAGGAAACCAGAGCAAATATATAATTTTAATTTGCTACAGTCTTGGAAGGACAGAGAGGTTTTAACCACTACAGCAGTGCCTGCCAGTCCGATTAAAGATCCTGAGGTGAATATTGTAGAAACGCTGTTTCCCATCAGTAACGGGACGTTTGGGATTTTATTAGAAGAAATAGGGATGTGTTTTCTGTGGTGCAAGGTAAGCTAGGAAGGAAGCTATTAGTTTAATTAATGCACAAAATTAATTCTGAAATCCCACAGTTGTAATGCCGCAGCATATTTGGATGATGTAGTCATTCACAGTGCAGATTGGGACTCAAATCTTCCCAAAGTGCATGCAGTTTTAGACTCTATTTGCTTAGCACGGCTAACAACTGTTAGGTGTTATCCCCAGGGGGGGAAGTGTCAGGTCAGGCCGAAGCCTCTGGGCCGCTGTACCACCTGGAGCAGATGTAGATTATCTGATAAGGATCCCTTAGAATGACTCAGACCACGCAGCAATATGATCTAAAGCCAATCATGTTTATTGAACAGTGCAAGCCTATCTTATAGACTTCAGTAACAGCATATAGGGTTAAGGGGATGACACGTTATGACCGCGTCATTTTACACAGTTATACAGAGTAAAGCACAGTGTGATTCTGGAAAGTTACTAGCTCATAACAATATTCGATAGTCATAATAAGCTAACATCTGCAGAGACAACAAGGTCTCTGGACCATCTTATTGATATTATATTCTTCTGGGCGTACAGCCAGGAAGCTTCTACAAGGCCGAAGAGCTAAGGAAAGTACCATAACACGCACATAGTTCACACTACATAATAACCCATTATAATAAAGTCTAATCATTACAAAATGGATGCTAATCATCACAAGATGGCTGCGAGGAACAAGATGGCTGCAGTCAGGTTCACATTACCCCTAACAACAACTAATCCTTCAAAGTGTACAATAGGTTTGGAAGAGGCAAAATATCTGGTTTATTCAATTGGTAGGGGTAAAGCCCCAAACAGCAAAAGTGAAAGCCATACAAAACTAGCCTTGTCCCCTCACTAAGAAGCAAGTCAGGACCTTTTTGGTGTTAATTGGGTACGATATGAGGTCTATCCCAGACTTTGCTACAATTGCTGGCCCTCTTACTGACCTTACAAAGGCAAAAGCTCCATTGATGGTAAAGTCGTCTTCTGACTGGATACAGGCCTTTGTAAAAAAAGGCATTGTGTACACAACCTGTCCAAGTAACCCTTAATTTTGTTGTACAGACAGATGCTTCTGAGATTTGTATGGGAATGGTATTATCTCAGGAAATTCATGGTGAAGACCATCCTGTGTTCTATCTAAGTAGAAAATTGTCTCCCAAAGAAAAAATGACTCTATTGTTGAAGGGACAGTCTACTCCAAAATTGCTATTGTTTGAAAGGATAGATAATCCCTTTGTTACCCATTCCCCAGTTTTGCACAGCCAGCCTGGTTATATTAATATACGTTTTACCTCTGTGAATACCTTGTATCTAAGCCTCTTCTGATAACCCCCTTATCACATGACAATTTATTATCTACTGACTTGCATTTTAGCCAATTATTGCTGTGTCGTGCACAATTCCATGGGAGAGAGCACAATGTTATCTATATGGAACATGAATTAGCAGTCTCTAGTTGTGAAAAGCTAATAAAAAAACATGTGATAAGAAACTGTAGTAGTTTAGAAACAGGCAGACATTTAGAGGTTTAAATGTAATAGAGTATATTATTAAAAAAATGTTGGTTGTGCAAAGCTGGGGAATGGGTAGTAAAGGTGTTATCAATTTTTAAACATTAACAATTTTGGTGTAGATAAAGCAACGAGTTAAGGGTTAATTTGACTATTAATGTCTCTCTCAAACTAATTCAACTATATAGATGTGACCAGCGCATGTATGTATTATCATCAGAGTTAGCAATGGAGTAGATTAACTCACCCCTCTTGACTCCCCTCCATGTGGTGGATTTAATTTGTGGAATACATCTGTTCACACCATCCGGTCTGTCCCCGTCTCGGCCTCGTCGACCAACACACTCGCAAACCCCAGCCCCTATGCTAAATCTTTCCGTAAGTCTTCCATTACTCGGGGCGGGTATGCTTTCCGTGTCTGCTATCCAACTCCTTAGCCGTATGCAATACTATGGATCAATCAGGTGCTCCGTTCTGGCTGGGGGAGGGGTTAAGCATTCTGTCTCACTCCGTTTTGCTGTGACTTCATATAGAGTTGGTTAACGATTGATGTGGTGTCACTTAACTCAAGTATCCCACATGAAATAGGTCTAAGAACGATTAGACTTTTTCTGGACCTGAGCACTGATTATAATGACACAGAAAAGGAATTTATCTTGAGAGCAGTTAAATTCCTGCTTGAACATAATTATTTTTGGTTTGAGGGGGCTGCTACCTGCAGAAAAGAGGCATGGCGATGGGGGCTAAATTTGCCCCATCATATGCTAACCTCATCATGGGGTGGCTAGAACGTGTACTCATTTATGCAGATGGCAATCCCTTTCTAAAACTGGTCAAATTGTCTTGCAGGTATATCGATGATTTGATGTTTATTTGGATGGGCGACCTCAAAGAAGCTGAGTCCTTTGTAGGTTATATAAATAGGAATGAGTTTGGAGTTTCCTTCAATTGAACAAAAATAGGATTAACTATTTAGATATAACCCTGGTTGGAAATGTATTAACTAAGACTATCCAAACAACTGTCTTTCGCAAACGCATCTCAGGAAACACTTTTCTGCACGCAGCGAGTGCACATCCCAAACATGTTTTCTGAGGGATTGCAAAGGGTCAGTTTATAAGGGCAAAGAGGATTTGTACAAAAGATGATGACTTCTTGAAAGAGAGTAATGCAATCAAGGACAAGTTAGTGGAGAGGGGTTATCCACTGAGGGTAGTGGAGAAAGCCTTCAGAGATACTCTCCCTCTACAGAGGAAAGAATCTGTTAAGAGAGAACAATAAAAAAATTAAAGAGAAATATCACCAGATATGTATTGTAATTAAGAAATATCTCCCATTGTTATATGGGGATGATATACTAAAAGATGTGGTGGTAAATATATAAGAAGTTATTTTGTTCTTTGTTTTTTCTTTTTTTCTCAGACAAGAATTATCAGTGAATGTAACTGGCTGTACCATGTTAAATATTGGAAATTGTCTGCATTTGATTACGTGAATTACAGGAGCTGCGTCTCCTAAACAATTGTAACATAATCTGTTTTCTCTTTGAAATAAAAACTTTTAAAAAAAAAAAAAAAAAAAAAAAAGATGCGGTGGCAAAGGGATGTGACTTTGTGTACCAAAAGGGCTTCACAATAGAAAACATGGTATCACCAAGTGTGCTAAGGAGTACTATTTATACAAGCTCATGGTTAACTGTTAACGGGACATATATGTGTGGACACAGTCTTTGTAAGGCTTGCGATAGACTAATAAGTGGTGAAGGCTTTGTCTCATGTAGTAACCAAAAAAGGTTTACCACAAAGGGTTGTATAAATTGTTCAACCACATATGTGGTGAATTTAATAGAATGTACCATGCACAAAACACAATATGTAGGAATGACCTCGAGATAAGAGAACATTTGGGATATTTTAAGTACAATAATCCTTTAACACAAATACTCAACAATGAGCTGCGCACAGGTAATAATGCAATGATATACACAGTGTTAATAATAATTATTGTATGACCACTAAAATATGCCAATACTGTGTAAACTCGAAAATTCACACAATCTTTTTAAAAAATGTAAATTTAAAAATGACAAAGTTCAAAAATTTAAAAATGACACAGTTCAAAGATTCAATATTATAAATAAACACACAGTGCAAAATTCATATCAACTAAAATAATTACCACCAACGAGCCTCAGGGAGTATGTATAAGTAACTTTCCATAAATCTTTATAAATGCTCGTTCCTTTAAGGAAGGATAGATCTCCCCTTGATGAGTCATAGGTGCAGCTTCCACAGGTCTCCAGGCAACAAGGAGTACAATGGAAATGAATAACTGCAAAACAAGAACACAGAAGCGCAGCCTCAAGATAGTAGTCAGATAATTTATTAGAGCACACACAACTCTATGCACTTACAGGAAAACAGATAAAAAGGTGCCTTAATATATGTAAAATTACAGCTCCAGGTAAACTGGAATCACAATCCACTCCCAGACTTTTCTCTCTAATAGGTGTTTTGTTCGGCAATGAACTGCTGCAATACCGCTTTTTCAAATTCCTGCAAGCAAACTCTCCTCCAAACAAACAATGGATGTGTACAACAGTCCTGTCTACGCATTTCATCTGCCCTGCGCAGACTTTCTCAAGACAAATCCGGACCGAATGTGTACTGCCATGAGGATCACCCTCTGTTAAAAACACTTGCAAGCTCCTCCTCTTCCTATGACACATCTCACCCTGGTTGGCTTGTCACAGGGCAAAACAAACCCGCCTCTAGCCATGTGCTTGTTCCGGCATAGTTCATATGATAGAAACATCATACCTTAGTCCTTGATCATAACGAGTAGTGAGTTCAAGCGGCATTGTCTTTGATCAATACATTGTATTCAGAGCCCTGACGGCCCTCAATAGGGAAATGAATTTCCTGCACTCATACAAATGAAAGTTAAAAATATACAGTCTAAACAATTTATACCGCAGTTGCACCTTAAAATTAATTAAATACAATAATATTAAAAACAATACAATAATATTAAAAAAACATGCAATAAAAATGATTAATTTACATTCTCCTACAGTTACTGCTGCTGTCACTAACATAAAAAGCATCAGGAATTATATTATCCTGTGTACTTTTTGAGTAACACCCTATAAAACCCTTTTTCTAACTAATTCACACCATAAATGCATGCAGATCCAAATCTATATTAAGCCCTTTTGGGGTCAAGCTATTAAATTCCTGAATCCATTTTGTTTCTTGTTTCCTAAAAAAACAAGAGCCTCAGATGGGGATTTTCACCTAGGGGAACTACTTCTAATATACTGATACGGAGACTCTGGGGTCTTGTCTATGGTGGACCCTAAAGTGGTCTGACACACTGTGTGTTTTCAATCCTGCTTCTATATTACTAATGTGTTCATAACAATGCCTCTTTTTTTTCCTCTTGGTCCTTCCTACATAGGTCATGCCACAGTCACTGGTGAAGCCATAGACCACAAATGTGCTATGACAATTTCCTCTACTTTTTATAGCTAGGGTCTTAGTGTTATTCCAGTTATTAATGGAATCACGATTTAGTAGGTGGGCACACATGCAGCAATTGCTGCGTCCACACTTATAGGTCCCTGGTTTACCTAAGACCCATTTGTCTAGAGAACTTGTAATATTTGGTTTCATAGCACCTTTTAGTTTTGAAGGAGCTAGAATGTTTTTACGGTTCCTGCTCTTTTTAAAGACGACCTGTGGTTTATCCTCAATGACCCCCCTTAGTATAAGGTCCGCTTTCAGGATACCCCAATGTTTGTTTAGGATCTTTTTAATAAAACCCGCTCCTTCACTATACATAGTAATGAACCTTACCATATTATTGCCATTGTTCTCAGCATCATTCTTAGTATGATGTTGTAACAACGTGCTACATTGGCAGAGGGCATTCTGTTCTCTTGCCTCCCTCACAAGCTGAGTATCATATTCCTTTTCAAGGAATTTATTTTGTAAAATATCAGCCTCCCTATTATAGTCTTCTATTTTGGAACAATTTCGTCTGATCCTGCGGAATAGACCAAACGGTATATTCCTTTTCCAATTCCACATATGCCCACTAGTGGCATTGAGGAATCCATTACTATCCGTTGGTTTTCCAAAATTCCGCACCATGACCAAATTTGAGCTACTATCAATAAAGAACTCAATGTCCAAGAATTCAATTTTATATTTAGAAATTTTCTCCGTAAAAGTTAGATTATATTCATTATTATTGATATACCTCACAAAGTCGAGAGCACTTTCAGTATCTCCCCTCCACACTATAATAACATCATCAATATAACTAAAATATTTGATGATGCTATCGGTGAAGGGATTATTCTGCCAGATCATCTCTTCCTCAAATTTAGCCATATTTTGGACGACTATTCCCCCTCCCTTGTCCGCTTGCCTGGTGACTAACTTATGGTAATCTTTTAGTTTCTTCAAAGATAGTCTCAGCTTTAGCAAGGCACTTTTTGGTAGCACATAATAAGAATGTTGAAACTTTCAAGTGGTCCGCAATAGAAAAAGATACAGACACTAATTAGAGGTGGAGACAAAATGAAATTTTTTTTGAAGCAAGAGGCTTATTGGATACTTACTGTACATTAGACACCCAGGTACCAAAGGGCTTTAATTAGGAGTTCGACATAATTAAATTCTGTGAATAATAAGTTGAGCATATTTAGCTTCAAATTTAACTATTTACTATCTGACTATTTAACTATTCACACTGGGAATCTAGTATAAGAGAAAGTTGAATAACTGTGTTATCTAGTCTAACCAAAATACCTGACTAAAGGAGTATAGAAATATATATATATATATATATATATATATATATATACCTGTTGAGAACATTTTTAGTGAAACTAAAGGAATAAAATCCTGTGTATAAATATGATATGGTAACAATGAAGGAATTTCTCGCCTTTTGCTATTTGCTTTGGTTAGTAGAAAAATTGTCTGATATCAGCTGTGTATTTGCAGAATTGTTTATGTACTTATCTGTCTATTCTTATTATTTATTCATTTATGTATTCAAATGATGTATTAATATATCTGTGAACCTATGAATATTATTAACATGATTGCATATTTGGACTAAGCACCAAAGGGTTAAGTCCAAAGAGTCATAGTATGTCCACATCTATATTTGAGAAAACGTGTGTCAATAGTTAAAGAGGGTATGTCTTTCAATTAATAATGTACAGCCAAAAGGCTGTGCGAACCTGGTTTTAAATGAATGATGATAGAGTAAAAGGATCTATGAATACGGTGTATAGCAGAAACGTGTAAGATCAGCAATGTGACTACCCTGATGATTGTTCATGTGAATGGATTTTTAATGTTGTTCAAGAATAAAGTGTTTTGATTTTTTAACACAGGCTTGTTGGAGCTTTGATTATCTATTTTGATTATCTACTTTTAATTTTGGTGTAGACTGTCCCTTTAAGAAAGAGTGTATTGCCATCAAGTGGGCATTGGAGTCCCTAACATATTATCTCTTAGGCCTTAAATTCAAGGTTGTCACTGATCATGCTCCCTTAACGTGGATTAGTCAGAATAATGATAAGAATGTAGGGTGACCAGGTGGTTCTTTAGCTTGCAATCATATAATTTTACTGTTGAACATAAGGCTGGGTCTAAACATGGAAATGCTGATAGCCTGTCCTGACTTTATTCATTTAAGTCAATGGTCATTCACCCCACAAGGTCTGAGCTGGGGGAGAGGATATGTGACACAGTGCTAGGTTGTGGATGAGGTATATTTAGGACCCAGTGTTTTAAGAAATCACTACTCTGATATTTCAGGCAGCCCTAGGCATTGGAGTTATTTATTATGGTGCGAGCGGACATGATCCGATATAGCGGATCATGTCCACTGCACATCGATAAATGCCGATAGCATACACTGTTGGCATTTATTATTGCACCAGCAGTTCTTGTGAACTGCTGGTGCAATGCCGCCCCCTGCATATTCGCGTCCGCTAGCAGGGGGTGTCAATCAACCCGGTCGTATTCAATCAGGTTGATTTCTGTCTGCCGCCTCAGAGCAGGCGGACAGGTTATAAAGCAGCGGTCTTCTGAGCTTGATAAATATGCCCCATTGACTGTGTTTAAAGTAACCCGTTTAAGTTATTGTGTATTATAGGTTCCCTGAGGTGGAGTATTTGGAAGAGAAGAATCGCTCATATCTCCCCCCCACTATAACATTTATTGAATGCACAGGATCCAGTCCAGATTTTACTGGGTTCTTTCTCACTGAATTAATGAATCTGATTAAATTCATGGTTATCATGATTAAGAATCGTTAGATCTGAAACGTTGAAGATTTTGTCACAGTCTGCAATAAATTGCATATTACTACAGTGCTGCTGTACACTCGTTTTTGGATACATATATTGAAATGAAACCAGTGGTAAATAGACTGTTGCTATTTTATTGGATTATTTGATGATAACTTGCTGTTTGATTGAATTGCAGGAATACTGCTGTGAACTACAAATATACAGGCCACAGGCCTTCTAAACTTGACAATGGTTTGGTCGTATTTTCCTTAAAACCCTAGAGGGCTCTGCAGGTAAAGTCCCTGGCAGTCTGTTACTATAATATATATATATATATTACTGTGAGAAACTGTTATTCAAAAAACAAACACACTTTTCCACAAATATGTAGCTAATTACACTACAAAAGAGCCTCATAATAAAGAACAAAAATTGTTCAATTATAAAAATAAAAAAAAAGATTTGTCAAATACAGTCTCTTAAAGGAACAGTATACACTCATTTTCATATAACTGCATGTAATAGACACTACTATAAAGAATACGATGCACAGATACTAATATAAAAATCCAGTATAAAACTGTTTAAAAACGTACTTAGAAGCTCTCAGTTTAGCTCTGTTGAAAAGGTAGCTGGAAAGCCCACTGCAAGTGGGAAATAAGACACTCCTCCTCCCCCTTTTTTTGCATATGAAAAGACCCTTTATACAAACCGGAGCAAGCTGGAGAACGTAGCTGACGGTATTCAAATAAAACTTTGGGGCTTGGTTAGGAGTCTGAAAATCAGAGCAAAGTTATTTAAAAATAAGCAAAACAAAGCTAGTATGCACACAATAAATATAGTAGAACAAGGAGAGGTATAAATGCTACAAGTTTAGCACTTATTATAAGTTTTAACTGTACAACTCTCAAATATCATATCCAAAACAAGGAAGAGAAGAATTAAAGATATATGTTTTTTTAGGAAAACCACAGCTTTATTAGCTAAAAATATATTTATCTATCTTCCAACAAGGTGCATAGATAAAATTACTAATACTATTCTAAAAGTGGTACCACACTAAAAATGTAAACCTATAGGGGCCCATTTATCAAGCTCCGTATGAAGCTTGAGGGCCCGTGTTTCTGGCGAGCCTTCAGGCTCGCCAGAAACACCAGTTGTGAAGCAGCGGTCTAAAGACCGCTGCTCTATAATTTGTCTGGCTGCTCTGAGGAGGCGGACAGAGATCGCCGCAATTCAACCCGATCTAATATGATCGGGTTGATTGACACCCGCTGCTAGCGGCCAAATGGCTATGAATCTGCAGGGGGCGGCTTTGCACCAGCAGTTAACAAGAGCTGCTGGTGCAATGCTGAATGCGGAGAGCGTATTGCCGTCATGTCTGTCGGACATGATCAGCAATGTCGGATCATTTCCGACAGGCCTTTCATAAATAGGGGCCATAATCTAGTCTATAATCAATCTAAAAAGTTATTAAACAGCAATAATCATTAACATTAATTGTTTACAACCAGTAATGCTATAGATGACATACACCTTCGATACTATCCTTTACATTGATCATAAGTTCCTTAACGGGTAATATTATCATATCACTGTGACTACCCTGATATACTGTGAACTGTTCTCCAAGATATGAGAGAGTTCTGGTTCCAACATGAGTGCGACCGCAGCCCAAACTGCTCATATAGTCGCTTACAGATTTCCGGATATAAAACACAGTTATAAGCGAACAGTTCCCCTACATGAAAACAGGTAAAAGTTTACATTTTTGGTGTTGTACCACTTTTAGAATAGTATTAGTAATTTTATCTATGCACCTTGCTGGAAGATGGATATATATACAGTGGATATAAAAAGTCTACACACCCCTGTTGAAATGTCAGGTTCCTGTGATGTAAAAAAATGAGACAAAGATAAAACATTTCAGAACTTTTTCCACCTTTTTTTTTTTTTTTTTTTTTTATTATAAATAGTTTTTATTGAGGTAAATCACATGACATACAGCTTATGCATCATAACAAAGTGAACAACAGTAAAACATAACACATAAACTTCTGAACATGAGGCGAATTACCGCCTCAATTGGCACACGCACCTCGTTTTTAGAGAGGCCGTCAATTAGAATCTTAGTAAACAGTGTGGAGCCTAGTGGCTCTCTTTAGTAAATAAACCACTGGGACGGCATTTAAATTAGCATATAAGATAGTTAGGACTATGAAGTAGGGGGATATTGCAGGTACAATGAGGATGTATATATATGTGAGTTTGGGTCGTTGCACCACGTATCTTGCAGGGGACCAGAAAGGCTACAGTAATGCCGTCTCCGGCTCCCTTAAATGTCCACTGTCCGGCTTCCTCGTATAGCAGAATGCAGGGGAGTGACTGTAAGGGTATGGTGGCAGTGTCGGGTGTCAGACAGACTAGTTATGTGTAGTATGTGACATAAGGGTGTCCCATGGCTCCCAGATCAGGCAGAAGTCAGTCAGTGTCTTGCGTTCTCTATATACATAGTTTTCCATACTTCTAATGTAATTTATACAGTCTACTACTACCTGCCATCTGGGGGGTTGGCTTTTCTTCCAGTTTCTGGCTACTAGTAGCTTGGTGGAGATGAGGATGTATATTAGTAAGTTTCGTTTAGCTTTAGGGACCAGGTCCACTCCCAAATGTAGAATCGCCAAAGCCGGACCCACTGTTTCCACCAGCTCGAGATCTTTACATAGGGCTTCCGTCCTTCTCCAGAGACCTGACAATTTTGGGCATGACCACCAGATATGGGTCGGGGTGCCCCTTTCTCCACACTCTCGCCAGCACATGGGAGAGTGATCGGGGTAGAGTTTCTGCAGTTTAGTAGGTACCAAATGCCATCTCGTAATCATCTTAAAATAAAGCTCATATAGGGTGACACAGTGGGTAGCCTTTTTAGTGATACAGATTGCTTCCTCCCAGATCTCTAGTGGGTAGGTAAGTTGTAAATCTCTCTCCCAAGCCTCCATATGGGTAGTTTTGGAAGGGATAGGGTCGCTCAGTAGACACTGATAGTGCACCGAGAGAGGTTTATGGAGCTGAAGATTGGCCTTCCAGCGTAATTCCCACAGGGTAGGGTCTCTCAACGCATCTTCTAGAAAGCCCCAAGAACGCAGCAGCGCTCGAAGGCGTAGAAGTGTAAAGTGGAACCTCGGGGTTACAGAGGGTAGGGCCAACATTGCCGCATGGGTTTTTAGCTTCTTGTTATCATAGAAGTCTGTCAGAGAGATCACTTCTGTGGCAGACCACGAGCCGGCAGGGATATCAGGCAGGCCCACAAGAAGGCCTCTGATAGAGTGCGCGGGTGAGGGGTGTGGGGCTATAAGTCTACTGTGTCTCATTTTCAGCCAGGTCTCTTGGCACCCCTTAACTATGCTGTTAGAAATGCAAATTTTTGCCCGCCAATGCGGGGGGAGCCACAGAAGGTCCTCCAGTTCTATCAGTGCCGGCAAGGATGCCTGTTCTAGTTCCCTCCACCTGGTCTCTGGGAGGCCATTACCCCAAGCCGAGGCGTGGGTGACCATTGCTGCCTCATGGTATTTCCGCACGTTAGGAAGGCCCGCACCTCCTCTTTCTATGGGAGTTTGCAGTATGTGGGCTGCTACTCGTGGTCTCTTGTCATGCCAAGTGTAGGCATTAAAGAGGGTCTGGAACTTCCGGATCAAAGATACCGGAACTGGGATGGGGATACAGCGGAACGCGTATGTGAGTCTGGGCAGGACCATCATTTTGATAGCCGCTATTCTGCCAAACCATGAGATCTCGCCATACCTATTGGTATTCAATTCAATTGTGATCTCTCTCAGTAATTTCTCGTAGTTCTCTCTTATAGTGATCTGTTTGGAATGAGACAGAAATACCCCTAGATGTTTAATGCCCTTTTTGGACCAGCTGAAAGGGTAGAGGAGCCGAATGCTGCGCTCTTCTTCGATAGGAAGGTTGAGGGAATATACCTCAGTTTTACTCACATTGATTTTGTAATAGGATAGTTCGCCGAATTTCCGCAGTAGGCGGAACAATGGAGGGAGAGAGTCTAGAGGTTCCGTAAGGAAGACCGTAAGATCATCTGCGAATAGAGCTAGTTTCTGAACGGTGTCATGGAGCTGGAGTCCCTGTATTTCGGGACACTTCCTGATGGCTGCGCCTAGGGGCTCTATTGCTAGCACAAACAGTAGGGGGGACAGGGGGCACCCCTGTCTTGTCCCATTCGTTATCCGTATCACGGGGGAACAGAAACCTAAGCCTCTCACCACCGCTGTGGGGGATGAATAAAGTGCCATGGTGGCTTTGATGTAAGCATTAGGGATCCCAAATGCCATCAGGGTCTGGGTTAAGTAGTCCCACCTCACTCTGTCAAACGCTTTTTCAGCGTCAAGTGACAGAGTGAGCATGGGTAGGCCCAGATCTGCTACCTCTGAATATATATTCAATAGACGGCGCGTATTGTCAGAGCCCTGTCTATTAAGGACAAAACCCACTTGGTCTAAGTGTATTAGGGTCTGGAGGTGTGCGCTCAGCCTGTTGGCGAGGATCTTGGCATAAATCTTGGCGTCAACGTTTATGAGGGAGATGGGCCTATAGCTAGAGCATAGCGACGGGTCTTTGCCTTCTTTGTGGATCGTAGTGATGTTAGCCTCCAGAAATTCCGGAAGGAACTCACCACGTTGGGCCACTCTATTAAAGAGACGGAGTAAAAATGGAGAGAGTGAGGGACTGAGGGCCTGGTAGAAGGCGACAGTGAAGCCGTCTGGGCCCGGGGCTTTGTGGGGTGCTAAGTCGGCTATGGCCATGCTGACCTCCCGCAGTGTAAACTGCCGTGCTAGCGTAGTTTTGGCCTCATCCGTTAGCGTAGGCAGGTCCAGCCCCTCCAGGAACTGACGGATGTCATCTGGTGTGGCTTTAGTCGTCAGTTCAGTTGACGCGATGTTATAGAGGGAGGAGTAGTATTCTGCGAAGGCTACTCCTATTGCTTTGGGGGAGTGGACTGGTCCCTTCGGAGTTGTGATAAAGGCTATCCTACTCTGTTGTGTGCGCTTTCTGAGTTTATTGGCTAACAGCCTATCTGCCCTATTGCCCTTGTAATAGTATAATTGTTTAAGTCTATGTAGACTATCCTGTACTCGCAGGGTTTCCCTTCTGGCAATTTCATCTCTAATGTAGCCTATCTGTCGGGCTAATAGGGGTTCGGAGCATGATTTGTTAGTAGCCTCTAGGGAATAAAGCTCTCCATAAAGCTTGGCTAAGGATTGGTAACCTGTCTTACGACGGTGGGCTAACGTCTTGATGAAGTATCCTCTCAAGAATGCCTTAAGGGCTGCCCAGACCACACCTAGGTCAGTGGAGCCTGTATCATTGTGTGTCATAAAGTCAGTTAATTCTCGGAGAAGTGAGGGTATCTCTCTCTCAGTCAGCAGCTGATCAGGGAGTTTCCAAGGGGGCCTACTAGTCAAGGTCTGTAGTTCGGAGAAGTCTAAATAGACCATGTCATGGTCTGACCATGTGCATGGTTGGATAGTCGGATTTGTCATCTTATCTAAGGACCAGGAGTCGCATAAGACAAAGTCAATCCTCGAGGAGGAGTTGTGTGCTTTGGAGTAGTGTGAGAAATCTGTAGTATTAGGGGCTAGACACCTCCATGCATCGTATAGACAATGCTGGAACATGAGTTTTCTAAAGGCATTAGAAGTTGACGAGACATTCCTATCTGAGTGAGTGGTGAGGGGGGATCTCTTATCTCTATGTGGGTCCCATACCATGTTGAGATCTCCGCCTATAATTAGGTGACCTCTCTTGAGTTGGTCTATCCTGGTTAGAAACTGTCTTACAAAGGGGATCTGCTTTGTATTCGGTGCGTATACTGAGGCTAGGGTGTATTGAACGCCGTTAAGTTTACAGATTAGTATGAGGAATCTACCTTCTATATCTTTCTCAACGTGTTCTAGTGTGTAGGTTAAGTCTCTACTGAGCAGAATTGCCACTCCTCGTGTCTTTCCAGCGTTATTAGAAGCAAGTTCGCAGATAGGATAGTGTCTCGTGCCCCTAATGGTGTGAGTTTCTCCCGACCAATGTGTCTCCTGGAGAAACAGAATGTGGATCTTGTGTGTATGGATATAATTCAGTAAGAGTTTCCTCTTTGTAGGGGAGTTGAGTCCCTGCGCATTGAGGGTAGCTATTCTAATCGGTGCCATTACTAGGATCTGTTGAGGACTGGGGGAGGGGTACTACCCTAATGAAGGGTAAAGGGAATATGGGGACTGCTATCGAGGAGCCGAAAACAGTAGTCTATCAAGCTGTGGTGTCTACTCTAGTCAAGAAGTCGGGCGTCCTAAATATTACTCTTGTAAAAGAGCTATGAAAGGGTGAGGGAGAAAAAAAAAAGTGTCAAATAATCACTTTCGCAATGAGTGTCTCTCCTGATGTCTATCAGGGGGACACAACAATTTTTGTGGGGCGGAGATATATAGAGGTCAGCCATTGCCTCCGCCAAACCCAATAACAATAGCGCTTTTATAACATAACATATGTATAACATAACATACTTGAATTGATATGCAACATATTAAACAGTAATGAACAAAATCATATAAACAAATTATCCAACCAGAGGAGGAAAAGTGCTCTGTCCTCTGACCAGGTGGCTCCGTGATAAGAAGTATCAGATGTCTGTCAATTAGGGCTGTGGAAGTATCCAGCTCATAATGCAAGTTTTAGTCAAGGGGGGGATATAACTTCCTAGCTAAGGGGGCAGTCTTATAGAGGTGTGAAAGTTACAGGTAGCTAAGCCTTCAGTGGTAAGCTGCTACTGTGTAAGGTCGGGGGTTGCGGTTCTGATTTACTTATATATTCAAGTCTTACCTTCCTCTAGTGGTCTTAGTATAGCCAAGGTAACTTATAGTCGGTTATAAGTGTATTGTCATGTGGGGACAGACCGTGTGCGGGTTCGTAGGGTATAAGGGTCAGGAAGAGAGTTATAGGGTGTGGTGTGGAGCCAGCTGGTCAGATCTCTAATGGTGTATCTTGTGGTTAAGCGGTTAGAGCAAACATTTCAGAATAACTTAAGGAACATACTTAAAGAAAAAACATAACAAGGGTGAGACATTACAATCAATCCTTCATTCAATCAGCAGCAAACATAGGGGTAATCATGTCTAATTATACTAGGTATTATCAATGCATATATTGTGTATACTGAGTGTTCTATGGTTAGAACGTTAACAGAGAGATCAAGAACAGCCTGTATTTAGAACATAACACCTAGTGAGGTTATCAGTTCGACTACAAAATTATGAGAATGTGAAGGTATATAGTTCAGGTTAGTATGTAATCAGGATGTCTCACCCATCTTCATCTGTGGCCTGAGGTTCCTTTTGGAAGGTGGGCGTGGGAAAAACCCACTAAGAGCCTCTGGTTCAATGCAAAACTGTATGAATAGAGCTGTAAACGGATTCCCTATGTATCATCAGCTAAGGATAAGTCCCTCGAGTCTAGGGATCTTTTGGAAGTGGGCGTCGGCCGTTGTGGCAGTGGTCTCCAGGTTGGTGCAGAGGCCCGAAGCCCGCTGCTTTCAGCAGGGCTAGAGTCACGGTCCCCTGAGTCCCGTGGGAGCAGTTCCCATTTCAATAAAAGTTCTCTGGCTTGTTATGGTGTCGTGGCGAGGAATTGTTGGCTGTCTTTGGTGATGAACAGTCGTACTGGGTAGCCCCATCTATATTTCAGGCCTTTATCTCTGAGAATCTTGGTATACGGATGATAGTGCCTACGAAGTTGAAGCGTATGTGGGGAGAGGTCAGGGTAAATCTGCAGATCAGCATATTTTTCTGGTAATGACTTTTCTCTTGCAAGAACTCGGATGATCTTTTCTCGGAATGTGTAGTAGTGTAGCTTGGCTATGACATCACGGGGCTTCCCCTCATCTGCAGATCTAGGTCTGACCGCTCTATGTGCTCTGTCAATGAGAGCTTCATTACCCAGGTCAGCGCCCAGGGCTGCTTTGAACAGGTCTTGTAGGTAAGCATCTAGATCCTGTGGTTGGACTGTCTCTGGGATCCCTTTAATTCGAATGTTATTGCGGCGCGACCTGTCTTCCAAGTCCGCTAACTTTAGTTCTAAGTCTGTTATTTGACCAGCCAAGCATTGGGAGTAACTCAGTAAATTCGTATGGTCAACTGCAAGGTCTTCCTGTCTGCGCTCTAGCGCATCTGTTCTCTCTCCAATGCTGCCTATATCCTTTTTAAGGTCGGCATGAGATTTGTCAAATTTCCGTGACAGTGAATCATGGTGGGATGCTAGTAATGCTGTGATAGAGTCCATCAGGTTGTTAGGGGCACCTTCTATGGATGATAATCTGGAAACTCTTTTGTTAATGTTTTGCCAGGTTGAGTGTCTGACAGGCTCCCAGTATCAGAACCATCATCTTCAGATCTTGTATGAGTCATTCTGGTCGGGTGTTGGAAATGGTCAACGACTGTTCTTTTAGGGGTAGCATGCGACTTTTGCTTTCTTTTGTGGAGTTGAGACATTATGGGTCTGAACTCCTAAATGTGAACCTTAGCTGTTTTATTTTCGGTATTCTTGTTTTAGGGGGAATCCGCTTACTTTTAGTATGTTGATTAGGTGCTCATGGGTTGGCGGGGTCGTGGGCTGTTTCTAAGGAGCTCACATATTGATGTGGCTTGTAGCTACTTAGTAAAACGGAAAATGCTGCAAGTGTATAGCAGGGTCTTGGTTGTTATGGTAACATATAGAGGTCCTAATCTCTCTCCCAGGGAGTTGCCCCTGCAGGGCGATAAGGGGCAGGGTATTTGGGTTATGACCCGCAGGCAAAAGGACCGGCGGGAAAGGGGGGAGAGAGATCAAAATTTCAAATATACATCAGTAGCCCTCAGATATTTGTGAGTTCAAAAGACACAGGTTATCTCAATAGAACTGGCAGGATAGTGTCTCACTTTCAGGTGTGGTATGTGAATAACTGCCTTATTATTTCTCTAAGCAGTTCGGTTTCAATCATAGGATTGTACTAGAGTCAAACAGGGTGTTCAGTATTTTTCTGCCGGCCTGATGGGGTAATGACAAGGTGTGCCGCTTTTTGCAACTATATTTAAATAGCGGTCTGTATGATGGTTGTCTGCGGGGTTAAGATATCAGCCGGTCAGCAGTTGGTATGTGGCAAGCGGGATAATGGGGTTCCCAAGAAAGGGTAAATCAGGGTGTGTTTTATAGTCTCTTACCCGCTGTGGCTAGTCTGCGTGGTCCTCTCGGTAGGCCTGATATGGGCTTGAGAGATAGGCCTCAATATGGCGGAGATTCGCGCTCAAAAGTAGATGCGTGGCGCAGGTAAGGCTGTGGGTCTTTTCTCTGTTTTCCCCTCAGGCCCATAAAGATTTAATTTAAGTTAAAGCCTCCTCGCCCTTGTCTCTTTGCCAGCAGTCCTGAGGAGGGGTCTATGACCCAAAAGAGTATTCTTACCCCAGGTGGTCTCTAGATGTTCGCTACCTGAGTCCGGGTGGGGTGCTGTATGATCCGGAGCGGAGCCCCGACCCTCCGGATCACCAATGTAAGTCGGATGTGTGGTAACTGGGATGTTTTTCACAAATGTCTGCAGCGACTGGGTTAGCTGTCTCCTCCCGGTCGCGTGGACCGTCTCCGGCAGCCACCCAGCAGGGCCGCAAATGCAAATCTCTCTCCGGTGCCACGTCCGCGGCTGTTATGGTGCAGGTCCCCTTGTTGTGACTAAAGTCCAGAGGTATTAGGTCGTATACAAACGTGGTCGGTAAGCCTTTCGAGTCTCAGGTCCCTGAGATGCGGGTCTCCTGCAGAGGTCCGGCCGTTAAGCGGTTGGCAGCGATCCGCAATGTGCGGTTAAAGGTGGTTAGTACCGATGAGATTTCTGTCTCAGTTAAGCCCCGGGTACTTCTAATAGCATGAGGTAACACTTTTTCCCTTTTTCTAAGGTATTTCAGCCGTTAATAATAACTCTTTTAACGATAGTCAGGGAGAGCTCTCTAAATGTGCTGCCACTCTGTGCTGCGGTTAACTCCGCCCCTCAACTTTTTCCACCTTTAATGTGACCTATAAACTGTACAACTCAATTGAAAAACAAACTGAAATCTTTTAGGTAAAGGGAAATAAAACTAAAAAACTAAAATAATATGGTTGCATAAGTGTGAACACCTTTTTATAACTGGGGATGTAGCTGTGTTCAGAATTAAGCAATCACATTCAAAATCATGTTAAATAGGAGTCAGTACACACCTGTCATCATTTAAAGTGCCTCTGATTAACCCCAAATAAAGTTCAGCTGTTCTAGTCGGTCTTTCCTGACATTTTGTTAGTCGCATCCTACAGCAAAAGCCATGGTCCGCAGAGAGCTTCTAAAGCATCAGAGGGATCTCATTGTTAAAAGGTATCAGTCAGGAGAAGGGTACAAAATAATTTCCAAGGCATTAGATATACCATGGAACACAGTGAAGACAGTCATCATCAAGTGAAGAAAATATGGTGCAACAGTGACATTACCAAGAACTGGATGTCCCTCCAAAATTGATGAAAAGAAGAGAAAAAAACTGGTCTGGGAGGCTGCCAAGAGGCCTACAGCAACATTAAAGGAGCTGCAGGAATATCTGGCAAGTACTGGCTGTGTGGTACATGTGACAAAATCGCCCGTATTCTTCATATGTCTGGGCTATGGAGTAGAGTGGCAAGACGGAAGCCTTTTCTTACAAAAAAAAACATCCAAGCCCGGCTAACTTTTGCAAAAACACATCTGAAGTTTCCCAAAAGCATGTTGCAAAAGGTGTTCTGGTCTGATGAAACCAAAGTTGAACTTTTTGGCCATAATTCCAAAAGATATGTTTGACACAAAAACAACACTGCATATCACCAAAAGAACACCATACCCACAGTAAAGCATGGTGGTCTCAGCATCATGCTTTGGGGCTGTTTTTCTTCAGCTGGAACTGGGGCCTTAGTCAAGTTAGAGGGAATAATGAACAGTTCCAAATACCAGACAATATTGGCACAAAACCTTCAGGCTTCTGCTAGAAAGCTGAACATGAAGAGGAACTTTATCTTTCGGCATGACAACGACCCAAAGCATACATCCAAATCAACAAAGGAATGGCTTCACCATAAAAAGATTAAAGTTTTGGGATGGCCCAGCCAGAGCCCAGACCTGAATCCAATTCAAAATCTGTGGGGTGATCTGAAGAGGGCTGTGCACAGGAGATGCCCTTGCATTCTGACAGATTTAGAGTGTTTTTGCAAAGAAGAGTGAGCAAATCTTGCCAAGTCAAGATGTGCCATGCTGAAAAAAATCATACCCAAAAAGACTGAGTGCTGTAATAAAATCAAAAGGTGCTTCAATAAAGTATTAGTTTAAGGGTGTTCACACTTATGCAACCATATTATTTTTATTTCCCTTTACCTAAAAGATTTCAGTTTGTTTTTCAATTGAGTTGTACAGTTTATAGGTCACATTAAAGGTGGAAAAGGTTCTGAAATTATTTATCTTTGTCTCATTTTTTTACATCACAGAAACCTGACATTTCAACAGGGGTGTGTAGACTTTTTATAGCCACTGTATATACATTTTTGCTAATAAAGCTGTAATTTGATAAATGTGTGCTTAGTACTCTCACTTTTTCCAAAAGATATAAACGTATATCTTTAATTATTTTCTTCCTTTTTTTGGATATAGTATGCACACATGTTTTACCTGTACAGGTGACAATATTATTACAATAATATGGAATATCCTGCATTTTCCTAATTTAACAGAAACCTCATTTTAGGTTATAAAACAATACTATTAATTTAAATCTGTTCATAGAACTACTGTAGTGGAAGAAAAATAACAAATACCTGGATCATTTATAGACCTAAGAAGAGTCACAGCAATTAAATTATCAAAAAAAAAAGATTGTAGCTGTACAAAGATATATAAAAATAATATTTAACACTTAACACCTAACGGCCCAATAACAGAAAAATGTGTGGAGTATGAAGATGTCACAGTAAGATACTGACAAATAGTGATTATTCATTAAACCTCTGAAGGGGAAATCAATTATCCACTACACCATATAAACAACACATGTACCAAGTTAAGACTATATTTATTTATTTAACCATATTATGGCTCAGGGAACTATCTGTAAGCATACCTGTATGTGCCCCCTTTAAACTACTAAATCAAACATATATACATGAGACAAGGGCACAATACATAGACTGTCAGGGATAAACATTTATAAATCCTAGATCTATCCTCTCAGTAAAAATGATCTCTACTCATAAGAGGAATATATATAATCCCTATTGCCATATCTTATGGCTACTGATATAGCATGACATAATGGTATTGAGAGGAAAGCTATAACATTTAATGATATACAATAATTAAAATTTGACTTTACCAATGTTATGAAACCCAGTGAGTAACACCTGCAAGAAGAGCAAAATTACCCCTGCACATTGCATAGCTAATTCTGTGCATGATTCACCTAAAATTGGAGAATTGCAGGTGAATCGTATGCAGCATTAACTATGCATTGTACAGGGCTAACAGCTCTTCCTGCAAGAGATACTCACTGGGTTTGGCCCTTGATAATGCATAGTTAATGAAAGATTTAAATCATTTAAATGTATCTATTTGTGAATAGAGCTCACAGTTTCATGCCGTTTACAAGCAAAGAGACGAGCATGTATATGGTTTTTGAGCCACTATAGAAGGTGTTTGCATGTTTTTCTCATTTAGCACTAGTTTCCAACTACACTGCAATATGACTCTGCATGAACTTCCACCGTTTATTCTATTGCATTTCTTTTTTTCAACAAGCATGAAAATACACAGATGGCTTGAAGTGTATAGACACAAATTGTAGGAAAACATGCTTGAAAAATATGGGGTTTCTTTTTTTAATCTAGCTGTTTGCTCTATGCTCAGAAAGGGACCATATGCATATAGAACACAATGCTGTGTAGTGCAAAACTCCCAACAGAGTTTATAATCTAAAATATAGTTGTTAAATACTAAGGGTGGGTTAGTAGCTTTCATTGTGAACTAATTATTGGGCTGTCAAAGGTATTGAATTTCTTGCTTAGTGGACTGGCTTTGGATGTATATTAAACTTTATGAGGCCAGGTGGTAGTCTGTTCTACAATTGTAGGATTTAAGGGAATATTTAAAGGTTTGGGAACTGGGCATATCCTAGGAGGCTGAGCAAGAGATGGAAATGTGAAGCAGTAGAGATACCATGAAGACAAAAGTGAGAAAAGGTGGCTAAGATGATGTCAAAAGCAGACTAAATAAACTGCTAGGGGAGTATATAGAGGCAAAGTGTAGGTGACAGAATTTCGAATTCGAATCTAATGTAAGCCACTGAATTGACTGGCATAGAGTAACAATAGAAGACAAAGGGGCTGATTTACCATGTTGTATATGCAGCAGTTTCCATGCGAGCCTTCAGGCTCGCCGGAAACAAAAGTTAAAAAGCAGCGGTCATAAGACCGCTGCTCCTTAACTCATCCGCCATCTCTGAGGTTGCGGATAGCAATCATCCCGATCAAATACGATCGGGATGATTAACAACCCCTTCTAGTGGCCGATTGTGTAGGGGGCATCATTGCACAAGCATTTCACATGAAATGCTTGTGGAATGATAAATGCCGACAGTGGATAAATGTCCGCCTGACACTTGATAAATCAGCCCTGAAGTATTAATTTTATTGCAGGGGGAGGGAGGCGATGCCAGACTCAGCGGCACAGGTGACAGCATCACTGAATGATTGGACAATATAAATGTTTATCTCCATTCATTCAGTGCTGTCACTGAGGGGAGGAGGCGGAACACGGCACCGGAGGGCGGAGGCGGAGCATAGCAGAGTGAGCAGCAGTCGCAGACCGTTGTAGCTAGGTGAGGAGCCCTGCTTTGGCCCAGGCCCACAGACTTTTTTTGTTGCAGGGGAGCTGGGACATAATTTTATTGCCAGGGCATAATTTTTTTTGCAAGGGGTTGGGGGCATCATTTTATTGCTGGGGGCATCATTGCAGTGGGGCTGGGGAATAATTTATTGCAGGGGGGCTGGGGGCATCATTTTATTGCAGGGGGCTTCATTTTATTGCTGGGGGCTTCATTTTATTGCAGTGGGGCTGGGGCATCATTTTATTGCAGGGGGGCTGGGTGCTTCATTTTATTGCTGGGTGCATCATTTATTGCAGGGGTGCTGGGGGCATCATTTTATTTCAGGGGCTGGGGGCATCATTTTATTGCAGGGGAGCTGGGGCATAATTTTATTGCTGGGGCATAATTTGTTCTCAGGGGGGCAACATTTTATTGCAGGGGGCATCATTTTATTGCAGGGGGATTGGGCATTATTTTATTGCAGGGGGGCTTCATTTTATTGCTGGATGCATCATTTATTGCAGTGGGGATGGGGCATCATTTTATTGCATGGGGACTGGACATCATTTTATTGCTGGGGGCATCATTGCAGTGGGGCTGGGGGAATCATTTATTGCAGGGGGCTGGGGGCATCATTTTATGGCTGGGGGCATCATTTTATTGAAGGGGCATAATTTTTGTCCAGGGGACTGGGGCATAATTTTATTGTAGGGGGACTGTGCTTCATTTTATTGCAGGGGGCTTTATTTTATTGCAGGGGGCTGGGGCATCATTTTATTGCAGGGGGATTCATTTTATTGCTGGGGGACTGAGGACATCATATTTTTGTTGGGGGCATCATTTTATAGCAGGGGAGATGGGGCATAATTTTATTGCTGGGGGCATTATTTTTTTGCAGGGGGCTGGGGGATATTTTTATTGCAGGGGGACTGGGCTTCATTTTATTGCAGGGGCTTCATTTTATTGCTGTGGGCATCATTTTATTGCAGTGGGGATGGGACATCATTTTATTGCAGGGGGACTGGGCATCATTTTATTGCAGAGGGGCTGGGTAATTTTATTGCTGGGGGCATCATTGCAGTGGGGCTGGGGGGATCATTTATTGCTGGGGGCATCATACTTTTGTTGGGGGCATAATTTTATTGCAGGGGAGAGGGGGCATTATTTTTGTGCTGGGGCATCATTTTATTGCAGGGGGCTGGGGGCTTAATTTTATTGAAGGGGGGCTTTATTTTATTGCTGGGGGAACCATTTATTTTATTTATTTATTGCGTGTGGGCTGTGTGTGTGTGTGTGTGGGGGGGGGGTTGTGGGCTGTGTGTGTGTGTGGGCATCATTTATTGCTGGGGCTGTGTGTGTGGTGTGTGTGGGCTATGTGTGTGTGTGGGGTGTGTGTGGAGTGTGTGTGGGCTGTGTGTGTGTGTGTGGGGGTGTGTGGGCTGTGTGTGTGTGTCTGGGCTGTGTGTGTGTGTGGGCTGTGTGTGTGTGTGTGGGGTGTGTGTGTGTGTGAGTTGTGTGCGAGTGTGGGCTGTGTGCGTGTGTGGGCTGTGTGTGTGTGAGGGCTGTGTGTGTGTTTGGGGTGTGTGTGGGTGTGTGTGTGTGGGCTGTGTGTGTGTTTGGGGGGGTGGGCTGTGTGTGTGTGGGGGGCTGTGTGTATGTGTGGGCATCATTTATTGCTGGGGCATAATTTTTTCGCAGGTGGGCATCATTTTATTGCAGGGGGACTGGGCATCATTTTATTACAGTGGGGATGGGGCATCATTTTATTGTAGGGGGACTAGGCATCATTTTATTGCTGGGGGTATCATTGCAGTGGGGCTGGGGGAATCATTTATTACAGGGGGACTGGGGGCATCATTTTATTGCAGGGGCAAAATTTTTGTGCAGGGGGCTGGGGCATAATTTTATTGCAGGGGGACTGTGCTTCATTTTATTGCAGGGGGCTTTATTTTATTGCAGGGGGCTGGGGGCATCATTTTATGGCTGGGGGCATCATTTTATTGCAGGGGCATAATTTTTGTCCAGGGGACTGGGGCATAATTTTATTGTAGGGGGACTGTGCTTCATTTTATTGCAGGGGGCTTTATTTTATTGCAGGGGGCTGGGGCATCATTTTATTGCAGGGGGGATTCATTTTATTGCTGGGGGACTGAGGACATCATATTTTTGTTGGGGGCATCATTTTATTGCAGGGGGGCATCATTTTATAGCAGGGGAGATGGAGCATAATTTTATTGCTGGGGGCATTATTTTTTTGCAGGGGGCTGGGGATATTTTTATTGCAGGGGGACTGGGCTTCATTTTATTGCAGGGGCTTCATTTTATTGCTGTGGGCATCATTTTATTGCAGTGGGGATGGGACATCATTTTATTGCAGGGGGACTGGGCATCATTTTATTGCAGAGGGGCTGGGTAATTTTATTGCTGGGGGCATCATTGCAGTGGGGCTGGGGGGATCATTTATTGCTGGGAGCATCATACTTTTGTTGGGGGCATAATTTTATTGCAGGGGAGAGGGAGCATTATTTTTGTGCTGGGGCATCATTTTATTGCAGGGGGCAGGGGGCTTTGTTTTATTGCTGGGGGCACCATTTATTTTATTTATTTATTGCGTGTGTGTGTGTGGGCTGTGTGTGTGTGTGGGGGGGGGGTTGTGGGCTGTGTGTGTGTGTGGGCATCATTTATTGCTGGGGCTGTGTGTGTGGTGTGTGTGGGCTATGTGTTTGTGTGGAGTGTGTGTGGGCTGTGTGTGTGGGGGGGTGTGGGCTGTGTGTGTGTGTCTGGGCTGTGTGTGTGTGTGGGCTGTGTGTGTGTGTGTGTGTGGGGTGTGTGTGTGGGCTGTGTGCGTGTGTGGGCTGTGTGCGTGTGTGGGCTGTGTGTGTGTGAGGGCTGTGTGTGGGTGTGTGTGTGTGGGCTGTGTGTGTGTTTGGGGGGGGGTGGGCTGTGTGTGTGTGGGGGGCTGTGTGTATGTGTGGGCATCATTTATTGCTGGGGCATAATTTTTTCGCAGGTGGGCATCATTTTATTGCAGGGGGACTGGGCATCATTTTATTACAGTGGGGATGGGGCATCATTTTATTGTAGGGGGACTAGGCATCATTTTATTGCTGGGGGTATCATTGCAGTGGGGCTGGGGGAATCATTTATTACAGGGGGACTGGGGGCATCATTTTATTGCAGGGGCAAAATATTTGTGCAGGGGGCTGGGGCATAATTTTATTGCAGGGGGACTGTGCTTCGTTTTATTGCAGGGGGCTGGGGCATCATTTTATTGCAGGGGGGATTCATTTTATTGCTGGGGAGCTGAGGACATCATATTTTTGTTGGGGTTATTTTATTGCAGGGGGGCATAATTTTATAGCAGGGAAGATGGGGCATCATTTTATTGCTGGGGGCATCATTATTTTTTGCAGGGGGCTGGGGGGATATTTTTATTGCAGGGGGCATCATTTTATTGCAGGGGGACTGGGCTTCATTTTATTGCAGGGGCTTCATTTTATTGCTGGGGGCATCATTTTATTGCAGGGGGACTGGGCATCATTTTATTGCAGGGGGGCTGGGGGTTTAATTTTATTGCTGGGAGCATCATTTCAGTGGGGCTGGGGGAATCCTTTATTGCTGGGGGAATCCTTTATTGCTGGGGGCATCATACTTTTGTTGGAGGGGAGATGGAGCATCATTTTATTGCTGGGGCATCATTTTTGTGCTGGGGCATCATTTTATTGCAGGGGGGCTGGGGTGTGTGGGCTGTGTGTGCATGTATGTGTGGGCTGTGTGTGTGTGTGGGTTGTGTATGTGTGGGGTGTGTGTGTGGGGGGGCTGTGTGTGTGGGTGGTCTCTGTGTGTGTGGGGTGTGTGTGGGGGCTGTGTGTGTGGGGGGGGGGCTGTGTGTGGGGAGTGTGTGTGTGGGGGCTGTGTGTGTGTGTGGGGGGGCTGTGTGTGTGTGTGTGGGGGGCTGTGTGTGTGTGGGACTGGGCTTCATTTTATTGCAGGGGCTTCATTTTATTGCTGGGGGCATCATTTTATTGCAGTGGGGATGGGGCATCATTTTATTGCAGGGGGACTGGGCATCATTTTATTGAAGGGGGCATCATTTTATTGCATGGGAGATGGGGCATCATTTTTGTGCTGGGGCATTATTTTATTGCAGGGGGCTGGGGGCTTCATTTTATTGCAGGGGGCTTCATTTTATTGCTGGGGGCACCATTTATTTTATTTATTGTGTGTGTGTGTGGGGTGTGTGTGGAGTGTGTATGGAGTGTGTATGGAGTGTGTGTGTGTGTGTGGGGGGGGTGTTTGTGGGGTGTGTGTGGGCGCTGTGTGTGTGTGGGCTGTGTGTGTGTGGGGGCTATGTGCATGTGTGGGGGGGGGCTGTGTGTGTGTGGGGGGGGGGCTGTGTGTGTGTGGGACTGGGCTTCATTTTATTGCAGGGGCTTCATTTTATTGCTGGGGGCATCATTTTATTGCATTGGGGATGGGGCATCATTTTATTGCAGGGGGACTGGGCATCATTTTATTGCAGGGGGGCTGGGGGTTTAATTTTGTTGCTGGGGGCATCATTGCAGTGGGGCTGGGGGAATCATGTATTGCTGGGGGCATCATTTTATTGCAGGGGGCATCATTTTATTGCAGGGGAGATGGGGCATCATTTTATTGCTAGGGCATCATTTTATTGCAGGGGGCTGGGGGCTTCATTTTATTGCAGGGGGCTTCATTTCATTGCTGGGGGCACCATTTATTTTATTTATTGTGTGTGTGTTAGCTGTGTGTGTGTGTGTGGAATGTGTGTGTGGGGGGTGTGTGGGCTGTGTGTGTGGGGTGTGCATGTGTGTGGGTTGTGTGTGGGGTGTGTGTGTGGGCTGTGTGTGGGCTGTGTGTCTGTGTGTGTGAGCTGTGTGTGTGTGTGTGGACTGTGTGTGGGGGTGTGTTGGCTGTGTGTATGTGTGGGGAGGCGCTGTGTGTGTGGGGGCTGTGTGTGTGTGTATGTGTGGGGGGGGGCGCTGTGTGTGTGGGGGCTGTGTGTGTGTGTGGGCTGTGTGTGTGTGTGTGTGGGGTGTGTGTGGGCTGTGTGTGGGCGGTGTGTGTGTGTGTGGGGGTGTGTGTGTGTGTGTGTGGGCTGTATGTGGGTGTGTGTGTGGGCTGTGTGTGTGTGTGTGTGTGGGCTGTGTGTGTGTGTGTGGGGGGGCTGTGTTTATGTGTGCGTATGGGCTGTGTGTGTGGGCTGTGTGTGTGTGGGGGTGTGTGTGTGGACTGTGTATATGTGGGGGCTGTGTGTGTGTGGGGGCTGTGTGTGTGTGTGGGCTGTGGATGTGTGTGTGGGCTGTGTGTGTGTGTGTGGGGGGCTGTGTGTGTGTGGGCTGTGTACACCTGTGTATGTGTCTGAGTTTGTGGATGTATGTTGATGTATGTGTATATATCTCTCTGTGTATTATATCTGTGTGTTTGTGTGGTACAGTGCATTGCCCCATTTCTTTTAAGTATTTTTTGTTCTGGGTAGAGGCCCTGGGCTGTCAATCTGCCTTGGGACCTGCACTTGCTAGGACCAGCCCTGCCGTCTCTAATGTTCTTGTTATCATAAGAAAACACATAAAAATAAGGCACAGTTCAACTCAACTGTTCCTAATTGTCAGCATAATTCTTCATTATATACATAAACAGTTGTTCCAATAGTACAAATGGTATATTGTAATATATACAGGTAGCCCTCAGTTTACGCCGGGATTAGGTTCCAGAAGGAATGGTTGTAAATCGAAACCGTTGTAAATTGAAACCCAGTTTATAATGTAAGTCAAAGGGCCATAATACCCAAATGTTTAAACACTTGAAAGTGATGCAGCATAGCTGTAAAAAGCTGATTAGAAAATATCAACTGAACATCTCTATGTAAAAAAGAAAGATATTTTACCTCAAAAGTTCCTCAGTAGCCACCTCCCATTGTAAAGGATTTCTAAGCAGCATATCAGTGTGTCTGTCCCGGGACAACTGAAAGGATGAGCATCGTGAACTCTCATATTATTTCACCAATCAGGTAAAGGAAGCTTACTATGAAATCTCATAAGAGTTAAGTCAAATCTCATGAGATCACAGTAAGAGTTCATGACCTCAGCACTGCTGATGTTGATTGGCTGCTGTTCATTTCTTCATTTTTTTACCTGCAGCTGGGAGCAGCTGAGTATAACTTTTTACACAGAACTCACTCTGCTGAGCTGAGGAGATTGTGAGGTAAAATATCTTCCTTTTTTACATAGAGATGCTCAGGTGATATTTTCCTGTCAGCTTTTTACAGTTATACTGCATCAGTTTCAAGTGATTTAGCATATGAGTATTATGTCCCTTTAAATTATTTTTTTTCATTATAAAAGCTGTGGGGCGGGGTTGGGGGCGGAGATTGGGCGGGGTTGGGGATGGAGCGAAAGGGGGCCCCATTTTGTCATCCTACCTTGGGCCCCGCAATGGCTA
The DNA here is from genome assembly GCF_027579735.1 of Bombina bombina. Taxonomy (NCBI): domain Eukaryota; kingdom Metazoa; phylum Chordata; class Amphibia; order Anura; family Bombinatoridae; genus Bombina; species Bombina bombina. Next base: position 657,453,869 of record NC_069501.1, on the reverse strand, counting down.
GGGCCGGCCCTGTGGTACTGTTACTAATAGAGTATATAGTGTTTTGAGAGGTATGTTATTATGAGAGGTACAACATTTTGTTTAGAAATGTGCCAAGTCATGTGACCTGTATCTAACCAATCATGTTTTGGCTACCTGTTTAAAAGCACCTGTGTTCACATTGAATTATGAGCATTTATGATTAAGGATTGACTTCCGAAACGCGTAAGATGCGTATCTACAGCCTCTACATGTGAAAGAGCATATGCTATGAATAAAGGGTTTTTATAATATTGTTGGAGTGCCGGATATTATTTTCAACAGTATGTGATGCATAGGAGCCGGTCCATTTTTGGTTGAGAACCTGGGTTATGCTTGCTTATTGGTGGGTAAATGTCAGCCTCCAATAAGCAAGCGTTATCCATGGTGCTGAACCTAAAATGGGCTAGCTGCTAGCTGTGTGTGTGTGTGGGGGGGCTGTGTTTGGGTGTGTGTGTGTGTAGGGGCTGTGTGTGTGTGTGTGTGGGGTGTGTGGGGCTGTGTGTGTGTGGGGGGGCTGTGTGTGTGGGGTGTGTGTGGGCTGTGTATGTGTGTGAGCTGTGTGTGGGTATGTCTGGGCTGTGTGTGTGCGGGCTGTGTGTGTGTGGTGTGTGTGGGCTGTGTGTGTGTGGCCTGTGTGGGGTGTGTATGGACTGTGTGTGTGTGTGGGGGGCTGTGTGTGTGTGGGGGGCTGTGTGTGTGTGTGCTGTGTGTGTGTGGGGGGGGCTGTGTGTGTGGGGGGGCTGTGTGTGTGTGTGTGTGTGTGGGCTGTGTACACCTGTGTATGTGTCTGAGTGTGTGGATGTATGTGTATATAAATATCTCTCTGTGCATTATATCTGTGTGTTTGTGTGGTACAGTGCATTGCCCCATCTCTTTTGAGTATTTTTTGTTCTGGGTAGAGGCCCTGGGCTGTCAATCTGCCTAGGGACCTAAACTTGCTAGGGCCAGCCCTGGCGTCTCTAATGTTCTTGTTATCATAAGAAAACACATAAAAATAAGGCCCAGTTCAACTCAACTGTTCCTAATTGTCAGCATAATTCTTCATTATATACATAAACAGTTGTTCCAATAGTACAAATGGTATATTGTAATATATACAATGTTATAGTGTTCCACACTAGTGGATTTATGTTTTTTTTATATATATATATATATATATAAAATGTTGTGCATTACCTTAAATGATTTTTTTTTTCATTATAAAAGCTGTGGGGCGGAGATTGGGCGGGGTTGGGGGTGGAGAGAAAGGGGGCCCCATTTTGTCATCCTGCCTTGGGCCCCGCAATGGCTAGGGCCGGCCCTGTGGTATTGTTACTAATAGAGTATATAGTGTTTTGAGAGGTATGTTGTTATGAGAGGTAAAGCATTTTGTTTAGAAATGTGACAAGTCATGTGACCTGTATCTAACCAATCATGTTTTGGCTACCTGTTTAAAAGCACCTGTGTTCACATTGAATTATGAGCATCTATGATTAAGGATTGACTTCCAAACGCGTAAGATGCGTATCTACAGCCTCTACATGTGAAAGAGCATATGCTATGAATAAAGGGTTTTTATAATATTGTTGGAGTGCCGGATATTATTTTCAACAGTATGTGATGCATAGGAGCCGGTCCATTTTTTGTTGAGAACCTGGGTTATGCTTGCTTATTGGTGGGTAAATTTCAGCCTCCAATAAGCAAGCGTTATCCATGGTGTTGAACCTAAAATGGGCTAGCTGCTAGCTGTGTGTGTGTGTGTGTGTGGGGGGGGTGCTGTGTTTGGGTGTGTGTGGGCTGTGTGTGTGTGTAGGGGCTGTGTGTGTGTGTGGGCTGTGTGTGTGGGGGGGCTGTGTGTGTGGGGTGTGTGTGAGCTGTGTATGTGTGTGGGCTGTGTGTGGGTATGTCTGGGCTGTGTGTGTGTTGTGTGTGTGGTGTAGGTGTGTGGTGTAGGTGTGTGTGTGGGCTGTGTGTGTGTGTGTGGGCTGTGTGTGGGCGGGCTGTGTGTGGACTGTGTGTGTGTGGGGGGGCTGTGTGTGTGGGGGGGCTGTGTGTGTGGGGGGGCTGTGTGTGTGTGGGCTGTGTGTGTGTGGGGGGGGGCTGTGTGTGTGGGCTGTGTACACCTGTGTATGTGTCTGAGTGTGTGGATGTATGTGTATATAAATATCTCTCTGTGTATTATATCTGTGTGTTTGTGTGGTACAGTGCATTGCCCCATTTCTTTTAAGTATTTTTTGTTCTGGGTAGAGGCCCTGGGCTGTCAAACTGCCTAGGGACCTGTACTTGCTAGGGCCGGCCCTGGCGTCTCTAATAATCTTGTTATAATAAGAAAACAAATAAAAATAAGGCACAGTTCAACTCAACTGTTCCTAATTGTCAGCATAATTCTTCATTATATACATAAACAGTTGTTCCAATAGTACAAATGGTATATTGTAATATATACAATGTTATAGTGTTCCACACTAGTGGATTTATGTTTTTTTTAATATATATTTAAAATGTTGTGCATTACCTTAAATGATTTTTTTTTCATTATAAAAGCTGTGGAGCGGGGTTGGGGACAGAGATTGGGGCAGGGTTGGATGTGGTTGGGGCGGAGATTGGGCGGGGTTGGGGGCAGGAGAGAAAGGGGGCCCCATTTTGTTATCCTGCCTTAGGCCCCGCAATGGCTAGGGCCAGTCCTGTGGTACTGTTACTAATAGAGTATATAGTGTTTTGAGAGGTATGTTGCTATGAGAGGTACGAAATGTTGTTTAGAAATGTGACAAGTCATGTGACCTGTATCTAACCAATCATGTTTTGGCTACCTGTTTAAAAGAACCTATGTTCACAATGAATTATGAGCATCTATGATTAAAGATTGACTTCCGAAACGCGTAAGATGCGTATCTACAGCCTCTACATGTGAAAGAGCATATGCTATGAATAAAGGGTTTTTATAATATCGTTGGAGTGCCGGATATTATTTTCAACAGTATGTGATGCATAGGAGCCGGTCCATTTTTGGTTGAGAACCTGGGTTATGCTTGCTTATTGGTGGGTAAATGTCAGCCTCCAATAAGCAAGCGTTATCCATGGTGCTGAACCTAAAATGGGCTAGCTGCTAGCTGTGTGTGGGTGGGCTGTGTGTGTGTGTGTGCTGTGTGTGTGGGGGGGGCTGTGTGTGTGTGTGGGGGCTGTGTGTGTGTGGGGGGGCTGTTTGTGTGTGAGGTGTGTGTGTGGTGTGTAGACTGTGTGTGGGTGTGTGTGGGCTGTGTGTGGGTGTGTGTGGGCTGTGTGTGGATGTGTGTGGGCTGTGTGTGTGTGTGGGGGGGCTGTGTGTGTGTGGGGGGGCTGTGTACACCTGTGTATGTGTCTGAGTGTGTGGATGTATGTGTATATAAATATCTCTCTGTGTATTATATCTGTGTGTTTGTGTGGTACAGTGCATTGCCCCATTTCTTTTAAGTATTTTTTGTTCTGGGTAGAGGCCCTGGGCTGTCAATCTGCCTAGGGACCTGTACTTGCTAGGGCCGGCCCTGGCGTCTCTAATAATCTTGTTATCATAAGAAAACAAGTAAAAATAAGGCACAGTTCAACTCAACTGTTCCTAATTGTCAGCATAATTCTTCATTATATAAACAGTTGTTCCAATAGTACAAATGTATATTGCAATATATACAATGTTATAGTGCTCCACACTAGTGGATTTATGTTTTTTTTATATATAACATGTTGTGCATTACCTTAAATTATTTTTTTTTAAATTATAAAAGCTGTGGGAGATTGGGGCGGGGTTGGGGGCGGAGATTGGGGCGGGTTGGGGGTTTTAGATTTGGCAGGGTTGGGGGCGGAGAGAAAGGGGGCCCCATTTTGTCATCCTGGGCCCCACAATGGCTAGGGCAAGCCCTGTGGTACTGTTACTAATAGAGTATATAGTGTTTTGAGAGGTATGTTGTTATGAGAGGTACGAAATGTTGTTTAGAAATGTGACAAGTCATGTGACCTGTATCTAACCAATCATGTTTTGCTACCTGTTTAAAAAGCACCTGTGTTCACATTGAATTATGAGCATCTATGATTAATGATTGACTTCCGAAACGCGTAAGGATAAAGGGTTTTTATAATATTGTTGGAGTGCCGTATATCATTTTCAACAGTATGTGATGCATAGGAGCCGGTCCATTTTTGGTTGAGAACCTGGGTTATGCTTGCTTATTGGTGGGTAAATGTCAGCCTCCAATAAGCAAGCGTTATTCATGGTGCTGAACCTAAAATGGGCTAGCTGCTAAGATTTACATTCATGATTTTCAAATAAAGATAGCAAGAGAAGGAAGAAAAATTGTTAATAGGAGTAAATTAGAAAGTTCCTTAAAATTGCATGCTCTATCTGAATCATGAAATAAAAAATTTGGGTTCAGTGTCCCTTTAATATATATGTACAAACAAAAAGCTAGCAAGCTGTTGTGCCAAAAGAATACACATATAGCACTCACTTGTACCCACATAGAGAGCCATAAAATAATATCTTGAGAGCAGAGTAGAACGTGTGTGAGAAAAGCTTGCTGTGATTTGATTCTACAAACTTGAAATAAAATCATCATTCTGTATAAGTATATAGTTTAAAAATTGGTTAATTGGTTAATGTTAAAAACCCTAGAACAAGTACCTTGGGACCTTAGAAAATAAACCGTGCCGATATTGACGGTAAATAGATTAGGACCTAGATTAGGACCTTAGTCACTGCATAAATAGGGGAATTTGCAGTAAAATAAATGTAGGAGAATAAGTACAGCTTTCGATTATTACATTCTCCTATATGCCACCCAGGGTCGGCTCCAAGGGGGGGCATTGGGGGGCAATGCACACCCAAATGGAATGCTGTGCCCCCTCAAAACACAGGATTTAAAAAAAAAAAAACATTTAAATTTTTTTTACTTAAATTTTTTTTTTTTGCCCCGCAACCTTTCCAGTGCAGTGGAAGGCTGGGGTATGAGAGAGAGAGAGCGTCTGCGTCAGTCAGTCAGGAAGAACTTGAAGGTAAGGTGTTTATTAATATGTGTAAAGCAAGGGGTTAATCTACTCTTGTTTAGTGACCTCCGCTGTTCATATTCTTAATGTTAAAGGATATTACAGCTATTTATCACGGAGGAGATTAAGACACTGCCTTTTTAGAGGCACAATGTTTATCCCCTGTTTATTATAAGACCAGTCACAGATCTGGTAGAAATATGGTGAAGACCGCTTCCATGTGATCACTGTTCTGCGCCATTACCACATGTTGTGAGGCCAGTACTGGAGTCGGTGAGTGAAGGTTCAGATTACCTTCATCCGACTTATGCTGTTAGATGCTGTTTAGACAGAACGGGATCTAGAGAGACTATTTGCTCTTACAGTTCACTCCTCTGATCTCTCGGTCTAACGTAGTAGGACCGGCATTATTTGATTGCTGGTCACCTTACTGATATAGCATATTCGTCTGTATTTGGTGGCAATAGTTATACGCACCAATAGCGCAGTTCCTTACTTTGTTGGGACAAGGTTGTTTGTAATTCAGCTATGTTTTCTTTGGTGCCATTTTATTTTATTTACGTGGCGGTGGTACGCACTTTAGTCTGTGTTTCTTGGTGCTCTTTGTTGCATTGCACCATAATACTTTTTATTTAATGTGCACATAGTTATGGAGAGGTACTGAGTTGCTTTTGTACTTAAAGCTTGTATTCAGTTAGCAGGACATTTTCTCCTGTCCTTTTCTGTGGTTCTCTGCTGTTTGCTGCTATCTTGTGGCAGTTTAATATTACTGCATATGCTTGTTTTAATATGGATGCCTAATCTATCTCCTTCATAATGAGGAGTTTATTTCTTATTGCGGCCAATTCTATTTGTATTTTGTAAAATCAAAATTATAATGCTGCAGCACCCTTAGGTAAATATATGAAGTATATATATATATATAAATTACAAAAAGAGTATTGGGAGAGGATTTTGTTACTCTGTAAATAAATTTGTTGTGTTATCTGAACTTATGTGCATCTGTGTATTTGTTTCCTGATAGCTCCCAGTCAAACACCTAATTGGGTAAAATGGAGTTCTACTGAGTGCTGAAAATCCCCCATCTTTACACAGTATCTCATATAGCTCTACTGTGGTTTTTCTCTTTTTCTAATAAGTTTTGAAGCTATATATATATATATATATATATATATATATATATATATATATATATATATATATATATATATAAAATATGTGTGTGTGTATATATGTGTATATATATACAGGCGGCCCTCGTTTTACAAGGGTTCAATTTGCACCGTTTCAGAATAACAACCTTTTTCTCCAGTCATGTGACTGCTATTGAAAAGTATTGAAAAGCAGTACATTTATTAAAATACCCAGTAGGTGGAGCTGTCCGCTTGTGTTACAGCAAAGCCAAGCAAGCTGAAATTAATCAGTTTAACCAGACCTGAGCTATCGAGCAGATTTCAAAGGAAAAACAGAATTTATGCTTACCTGATAAATTACTTTCTCCAACGGTGTGTCCGGTCCACGGCGTCATCCTTACTTGTGGGATATTCTCTTCCCCAACAGGAAATGGCAAAGAGTCCCAGCAAAGCTGGCCATATAGTCCCTCCTAGGCTCCGCCCACCCCAGTCATTCGACCGACGGACAGGAGGAAATATATATAGGAGAAACCATATGGTACCGTGGTGACTGTAGTTAGAGAAAATAATTCATCAGACCTGATTAAAAAACCAGGGCGGGCCGTGGACCGGACACACCGTTGGAGAAAGTAATTTATCAGGTAAGCATAAATTCTGTTTTCTCCAACATTGGTGTGTCCGGTCCACGGCGTCATCCTTACTTGTGGGAACCAATACCAAAGCTTTAGGACACGGATGAAGGGAGGGAGCAAATCAGGTTACCTAAACGGAAGGCACCACAGCTTGCAAAACCTTTCTCCCAAAAATAGCCTCCGAAGAAGCAAAAGTATCAAATTTGTAAAATTTGGCAAAAGTGTGCAGTGAAGACCAAGTCGCTGCCTTACATATCTGGTCAACAGAAGCCTTGTTCTTGAAGGCCCATGTGGAAGCCACAGCCCTAGTGGAGTGAGCTGTGATTCTTTCAGGAGGCTGCCGTCCGGCAGTCTCATAAGCCAATCGGATGATGCTTTTAAGCCAAAAGGAAAGAGAGGTAGAAGTCGCTTTTTGACCTCTCCTTTTACCAGAATAAACAACAAACAAGGAAGATGTTTGTCTGAAATCTTTTGTAGCCTCTAAATAGAATTTTAGAGCATGGACTACGTCCAAATTGTGTAACAAACGTTCCTTCTTTGAAACTGGATTCGGACACAAAGAAGGTACAACTATCTCCTGGTTAATATTTTTGTTAGAAACAACCTTAGGAAGAAAACCAGGCTTAGTACGCAAAACCACCTTATCTGCATGGAACACCAGATAGGGCGGAGAACACTGCAGAGCAGATAACTCTGAAACTCTTCTAGCAGAAGAAATTGCAACCAAAAACAAAACTTTCCAAGATAGTAACTTAATATCTATGGAATGTAAAGGTTCAAACGGAACCCCTTGAAGAACTGAAAGAACTAGATTTAGACTCCAGGGGGGAGTCAAAGGTCTGTAAACAGGCTTGATCCTAACCAGAGCCTGAACAAATGCTTGAACATCTGGCACAGCTGCCAGTCTTTTGTGTAGTAAGACAGATAAAGCAGAGATCTGTCCCTTTAGAGAACTTGCAGATAATCCTTTCTCCAAACCTTCTTGTAGAAAGGAGAGAATCTTAGGAATTTTTATCTTATCCCATGGGAATCCTTTGGATTCACACCAACAGATATATTTTTTCCATATTTTATGGTAAATCTTTCTAGTTACCGGTTTTCTGGCCTGAACCAGAGTATCTATCACAGAATCTGAAAACCCACGCTTCGATAGAATCAAGCGTTCAATCTCCAAGCCGTCAGCTGGAGGGAGACCAGATTTGGATGTTCGAATGGACCCTGAACAAGAAGGTCCTGTCTCAAAGGTAGCTTCCATGGTGGAGCCGATGACATATTCACCAGGTCTGCATACCAAGTCCTGCGTGGCCACGCAGGAGCTATCAAGATCACCGAGGCCCTCTCCTGATTGATCCTGGCTACCAGCCTGGGAATGAGAGGAAACGGTGGAAATACATAAGCTAGGTTGAAGGTCCAAGGTGCTACTAGTGCATCTACTAGAGTCGCCTTGGGATCCCTGGATCTGGACCCGTAGCAAGGAACCTTGAAGTTCTGACGAGACGCCATCAGATCTATGTCTGGAATGCCCCATAATTGAGTTATTTGGGCAAAGATCTCCGGATGGAGTTCCCACTCCCCCGGATGGAATGTCTGACGACTCAGAAAATCCGCCTCCCAGTTTTCCACACCTGGGATGTGGATCGCAGACAGGTGGCAGGAGTGATCCTCCGCCCATTTAATTATTTTGGTCACTTCTTTCATCGCCAGGGAACTCCTTGTTCCCCCCTGATGATTGATATACGCAACGGTCGTTATGTTGTCTGATTGGAACCTTATGAATCTGACCTTTGCTAGTTGAGGCCAAGCTCTGAGAGCATTGAATATCGCTCTGAGTTCCAGAATGTTTATCGGGAGAAGAGACTCTTCCCGAGACCATAGACCCTGAGCTTTTAGGGATTCCCAGACTGCGCCCCAGCCCACTAGACTGGCGTCGGTCGTGAAAATGACCCACTCTGGTCTGCGGAAGCTCATTCCCTGGGACAGATGGTCCAGGGTCAGCCACCAACGGAGTGAATCTCTGGTCTTCTGATCTACTTGAATCATTGGAGACAAGTCTGTATAGTCCCCATTCCACTGTTTGAGCATGCACAGTTGTAATGGTCTTAGATGAATTTGTGCAAAAGGAACTATGTCCATTGTTGCAACCATCAACCCTACTACTTCCATGCACTGCGCTATGGAAGGACGAGGAACAGAATGAAGCACTTGACAAGAGCTTAGAAGTTTTGATTTTCTGACCTCTGTCAGAAAAATCCTCATTTCTAAGGAATCTATTATTGTTCCCAAGAAGGGAACTCTTGTCGACGGAGACAGAGAACTTTTTTCTATGTTCACCTTCCATCCGTGTGATCTGAGAAAGGCTAGAACTATGTCTGTATGAGCCTTTTCTTTTGACAGGGACGACGCTTGTATTAGAATGTCGTCCAAGTAAGGTACTACTGCAATGCCCCTCGGTCTTAGAACCGCTAGAAGGGACCCTAGCACCTTTGTGAAAATCCTTGGAGCAGTGGCTAACCCGAATGGGAGGGCCACAAACTGGTAATGCTTGTCCAGAAAAGCGAACCTTAGGAACTGATGATGTTCTTTGTGGATAGGAATATGTAGGTACGCATCCTTTAGATCCACGGTAGTCATAAATTGACTTTCCTGGATAGTGGGTAGAATCGTTCGAATGGTTTCCATCTTGAACGATGGTACCCTGAGAAATTTGTTTAGGATCTTCAAATCCAAAATTGGTCTGAAAGTTCCCTCTTTTTTGGGAACTACGAACAGATTGGAATAAAATCCCATTCCTTGTTCCTTTATTGGAACTGGGTGTATCACTCCCATCTTTAACAGGTCTTCTACACAAAGTAAGAATGCCTGTCTCTTTATTTGGTTTGAGGATAAGTGAGACATGTGGAACCTTCCCCTTGGGGTAGTTCCTTGAATTCCAGGAGATAACCCTGAGAAACTATTTCTAGCGCCCAGGGATCCTTAACATCTCTTGCCCAAGCCTGAGCAAAGAGAGAGAGTCTGCCCCCTACTAGATCCGGTCCCGGATCGGGGGCTACTCCTTCATGCTGTTTTGTTAGCAGCGGCAGGCTTCTTGGCCTGCTTACCCTTGTTCCAGCCTTGCATCGGTTTCCAGACTGGTTTGGGTTGTGAGGCATTACCCTCTTGCTTAGAGGATGCAGAATTAGAGGCCGGTCCGTTCCTGAAATTGCGAAAGGGACGAAAATTAGACTTATTTTTAGCCTTGAAAGACCTATCTTGTGGAAGGGCATGGCCCTTTCCCCCAGTGATGTCTGAAATAATCTCTTTCAATTCTGGTCCAAATAGAGATTTACCTTTGAAAGGGATGTTAAGCAATTTTGTCTTGGATGACACATCCGCTGACCAAGACTTTAGCCAAAGCGCTCTGCGCGCCACAATAGCAAACCCTGAATTTTTCGCCGCTAATCTAGCTAATTGCAAAGCGGCATCTAAAATAAAAGAGTTAGCCAATTTAAGTGTGTGAACTCTGTCCATAACCTCCTCATATGGAGTCTCTCTACTGAGCGACTTTTCTAGTTCCTCGAACCAGAACCACGCTGCTGTAGTGACAGGAACAATGCACGAAATTGGTTCTAGAAGGTAACCTTGCTGAACAAAAATCTTTTTAAGCAAACCTTCCAATTTTTTATCCATAGGATCTTTGAAAGCACAACTATCTTCGATAGGAATAGTAGTGCGTTTGTTTAGAGTAGAAACTGCCCCCTCGACCTTAGGGACTGTCTGCCATAAGTCCTTTCTGGGGTCGACCATAGGAAATAATTTCTTAAATATAGGGGGGGGAACAAAAGGTATGCCGGGCTTTTCCCACTCCTTATTTACTATGTCCGCCACCCGCTTGGGTATAGGAAAAGCGTCGGGGTGCACCGGAACCTCTAGGAACTTGTCCATCTTGCATAATTTCTCTGGAATGACCAAGTTGTCACAATCATCCAGAGTAGATAACACCTCCTTAAGCAGTGCGCGGAGATGTTCTAATTTAAATTTAAATGTCACAACATCAGGTTCAGCTTGTTGAGAAATCTTTCCTGAATCTGAGATTTCTCCATCTGACAAAACCTCCCTCATGGCCCCTTCAGATTGGTGTGAGGGTATGACAGAACAATTATCATCAGCGCCCTCCTGCTCTTCAGTGTTTAAAACAGAGCAATCGCGCTTTCTCTGATAAGTAGGCATTTTGGATAAAATATTTGCTATGGAGTTATCCATTACAGCCGTTAATTGTTGCATGGTAATAAGCATTGGTGCACTAGATGTACTAGGGGCCTCCTGCATGGGCAAAACTGGTGTAGACACAGTAGGAGATGATGTAGTATCATGTTTACTCCCCTCATCTGAGGAATTATCTTGGGCAATTTCATTATCTGTGGCAGTACTGTCCTTACTTTGTTTGGACGCTATGGCACAATTATCACATAAATTTAAATGGGGAGACACATTGGCTTTCATACATATAGAACATAGCTTATCTGAAGGTACAGACATGTTAAACAGGCTTAAACTTGTCAACAAAGCACAAAAAACGTTTTAAAACAAAACCGTTACTGTCTCTAAACAGAAAACACTTTATTACTGAATATGTGAAAAAGTATGAAGGAATTGTTCAATTTCACCACAGTGTCTTAAAGCATTAATAGTATTGCACACCAAATTTCAGAGCTTTAACCCTTAAAATAACGGAACCGGAGCCGTTTATAAATTTAACCCCTATACAGTCCCAGCTATAGTCTTTGCTGAGACCCAACCAAGCCCAGAGGGGAACACGATACCAATTGACGCCTTCTAGAAGCTTTTCCAGCAATTTTTAGATCCTCACACATGCATCTGCATGCCCTGCTCTCAAAAAACAACTGCGCAAAAAACTCTTAACCATCTCCGTGGAGATGTTGCCTGTGCAACGGCAAAGAGAATGACTGGGGTGGGCGGAGCCTAGGAGGGACTATATGGCCAGCTTTGCTGGGACTCTTTGCCATTTCCTGTTGGGGAAGAGAATATCCCACAAGTAAGGATGACGCCGTGGACCGGACACACCAATGTTGGAGAAAAGATCTTCCTGTTTATAATTCAGTCCAGATTGGAATGCATAGAAAGAAATGTTTGCAGAAAAATGCAAGTGAAGTCTGTGTTATGTGATTATTGTATTACATTTATAATGCTGTTTAGCAAATGTTTTTGTTCATTTAACTTAGTTTAATTATATATTCTGTGTTGTGTGATTATTTTATTAGGTTTATAATGCAGTTTAGCATTTAAAGTCTTCATTTTAAAGCTTTAAAAATAATGTATTAGATGTTAGTTATGTGAATTTGGAGAGGGGCCTGGAACCTATCTCCCTCACTTCCCATGGACTTACATTATAAACTGGGTTTCAATTTACAACAGTTTCGATTTACAACCATTCCTTCTGGAACTTAACCCCGGCGTAAACTGAGGGCTACCTGTATATATATATATATATATATATATATATATATATATATATATACACACACATAACATCATTTGTGGTGTGTACCTTTATATTAAAAAAATAAAAGCACAAATAAAGTACACTTATGTACAAGTGTGTGTGAATGTATGTATATATATATATATATATATATATGTGTGTATATATATATATATATATATATATATATATACACTTTAAAAAGAATAAATAAAATAATGAATTGCTATGTAATGCTGCATGCTGGGGGCAGAGTTAGCTGCCGAACTATGAGGTTGCATCAGGCATCTGCAAGGAGCTCCGTGTCTTAACCTCTTATTTGGAATTGGAAATTAATTAGAGACTTTTTGGACTTGTCTTAACCCTATTAATTTTACCTAAACATTGTGAGTTACTAATTTTTTTTAAACAATAGACCATGATAAGAATATGATTGTATCATATAAATATAAGTCTGTAAATGGCTGTTATCGACGCCTCAAAAGTGCACTGTGCCGGGCCTAAGATCACAGTGCACTTTTGAGGCATCGATAGAAGCCGGTAGCCATTTATAGACTTATATGATACAATCATATTCTTATAGGTTCTTAAAGGTTCATAGTACATAGGTTGTATTAAGTAGCCTGATATCCATTAGTTATTGTGAAACAGGTATAGCTAAATCTAATCTACAAAATTTCCAGTACCTGAAAACCTAGTATTCACACTGCTATTGCAAACAAAGGAGTTAATTGCATTGATGGGTTTGGGGTGCATGGCTGTTTAGGGGACATGATTGAGATTTGAGAATGAGCTTAAGGGTTTTGGATCATGGTGATTAAGGGGTGAATTGTTTTTAAGAAGCTATTGCACTGGGGGTCTCAAGTTTAATGGCTCTTTTTTAGTGCACTGCATAGGATATAGACTTAATTATTTCACCTAGTGATTTAGCACATATTCTCCAAATGTTAATAGTGGGGGATAACCCAGGTAGAAGCTACACTTTCCTGCAGAATATGTAGGTCTGTTCTTATTTTGACTCTTATACATGCTTTGTAAATGCGTGCCCCCTCGGGGAAAAAAAGCCCCCCCATTTAATTTGTTCTGGAGCTGACCCTGATGCCACCTAATTAAGGAAGCTAACAAATCTAATCTGAGAGTATAGTACTGGTTGCAACAAAGTGACTATATCATAGAAGTAGCCAATGTTAAAGCTAATAATATGTCCTTTCGTGCAGACACAATGTTTATACTGTAGCAACTTATATGATCTCAGGCTTGAACAGCAACATTGAATGGTCTGAATAAAAGGTGCCTAAACATCCTATGTGTAACCAGTGGTTGCTAGAGCGAATCGCCTGGGATAGCATACATTTGCTCTACTATAATTCTCCTAGTGAAGATTAGAGCAATGTAGTGTGCTTTCTACTAATTAGATTGCGTTGATTGTATCACCTATAGGTAGCTGTGATACACCTTTAAGGTATATCCTCTCCTATCCACTTCCTACCACTATTTAAGGAACCCCCTCCCTCAGTTCTTTGCCTGAATATTGGTGAGGTTACTGCCTAACCTCTTGTGAGCTACATTGAACCTTATAGTTTTCAGGCCATACCACTATTATTACTACTATTTATATTTGCTGAATATCTCTTGCAGCTGTACCTTCAGTATGTGTGCTTCAACTTACTTTTTGTTCCTCTCAGAGTTTTACCTGTAAGAGCCGATTTATCCTATCTCCCTGAACACTGCAGCCGCAGCAGCTGACTACGCAAATCTCTCACGCTGTGTTCACAGCAGCGCAATCGGAACTGCCAGCCTGTCTTCCGGTTACCGCACAGAGGTACACGCTAGTTCTGCACCGAGGTGGAGGATCTCTCAGAAGCTTTCCGCTGTGAGTACTAAGGACTGGGTACTCGGAAGGTACTTTTTCTCAAGTTATACATTCCCATGATGAACTTTGCCTAGAGTTTGCTTAACGCTCAAACCAGCTTAACACATCTCATCTGCTTCTCTCATTTTTGCCTAAGACTGATGAATTATGCTTACATGCTCCTGCATACCTTTGTAAACACTACTAATATGATGTATAACCTATGACTGTGTCTATAAGTTCATGTTCTCTGAATACTGGATATCATCAATCTATGACCTACATGAACTTTAGTATCTGAGTTTTATACAATATCTTAAAGAAACAGTAGTTACTCATAGCTCTTATTTAAGGTTTGCTTATTCATCAACCAATCTGAACTTCCCTATTCGGGTTACTTCTGTATGATCCATTCTGCAGTATCATTACTTATCTAAGTAATCTGCTCACAATATCTTACTCAATAGCTTTCCCCCTTACTATTGAGTTTGGCCTATAAAAGAGCAACAACAGAACTTTAAACATATAACTAGGTAGAATCTAGTAGTGACTAAGCAGTATCAAATCTTACTTGGTTATTACATAATATTCAGGCCTAAGGCATTATTTTGATTTCACAGTGGATATGGATCCAAACGAAATCAATAATGAATTTGCTAACCTCAACCAGAAAGTTGATTATCTGGCCCGAGGTCTAACAGAGGTACAAGCCGAGACTACAGCTCTGAAAGCTTTGATAAAGGACTGCTTGCCTTCCAAACATCAGGATATTCCAGAACCCCATATACAAATGTCATTACCCTTTTCAGGTAAACGGTCTGAATACAGAGATTTTAGGAATGTTTGTAACCTACATTTCACACTAAAGCCACGCACATATCACTCTGAGAGAATCAAAGTTTGCACCACAATTTACTTTTTACTAGGAGAGCCCAGATCCTGGGCAAATATGTTTTTTGAGACAAACAATCCTATCCTAGATTCTTTACGAGATTTTTTTCAAGCAATGTCTAATTTATATGAAGACACCAACACTCAAATTAATGCTGAGATTAGACTACGGGCCCTGAAACAGGGGAAAAGAACCGTCAAAGAATATACAACAGAATTCCAGATGTGGGCATCAGATTCTGAATGGAATGAAGTAAGTCTCAAAAATCAGTTTCGCTTAGAACTATCAGAGGCATTGAAGGATGAACTCTCACGTTTGGAGTTTCCTGATAGTCTCAACGCACTCATCAAACTAAGCACCACTCTGGATAGGAGGTTAAGAGAGAGAAAGGCTGAAAAGGGTAACTACAAGAGTCCACAAAGACGCACCTACACACCGTCTACTGGCCAGGAAAGGACTCATGTGCATTCAGTTCCAATGGAGATTGGCACACTTAAAAGACCCCTATCACAGGATGAAAAGACCAAAAGAAGAGTTGCTAACCTCTGCCTCTATTGCGCCAATAAAGACAATACCGTGGCATCCTGTCCCTTATTGGATAAACAGAAAATGGGTAAGAATACAGTTATTGACCACATATTTAATGTAAACACACCTACTCAACTTATAGTACCTCTCTCTTTACAGTGGGACCGACAACTCATCCAGACTAAAGCACTGATAGATTCAGGGGCATCGGGGATATTCATTAATGCTACTTTTGTTAATGAAAATAAAATCCTAAATGTGTGTAAGCAGAATCCTGTTTTGTCAAATTAATTGATGGTACCTTTATACAAAAAGGTCCCATGACACATCACACAATACCATTACTCAACACCACTCTTGGGGGACATACAGAATATATTTCTTTTGACGTCATACCGATAGCAATGCACACAGTTATTCTAGGTTACTCTTGATTAGCCACACACAACCCAAACATTGACTGGACTCTTAATAAGATTACGCTACAATCTGACTACTGTATTAAGACTTGTTATCCTCACTGCTCCATTTCCAGTATAGAGGTTGTGGTGCCACATGCATATCAGGATTTGGAAGATGTTTTCAGTTTGAAGGAAGCAGAAAGTCTTCCGCCTCATAGGGTCTTTGACTGCCCCATAGAAATTATTCCTGGCTCTCAAATACCATATGGTAAGATCTACCCCCTCTCACAAAAGGAACACACTCATTTGCGATCTTACTTAGATGACAACCTAAGAAAAGGTTTCATATCACATTCCACTTCACCGGCGCTGCTGGAATGTTTTTTGTTAAAATAAAAATGGAAGTCTCAGACCGATAATTGATTATAGAGCTCTAAATGCTGTTACAGTTAAAAACCGCTATCCTTTACCTCTGATACCAGAGCTTCTAGAACGCCTCACAAAGGCAACCATATATACAAAACTAGATTTAAAAGGAGCATACAACCTGATTAGGATCAAAAAGGGAGATGAATGGAAGACAGCATTTAGAACAAGGTATGGTCTATTTCAATATAACGTCATGCCATTCGGATTAAGTAATGCTCCAGCAACTTCCAACATTTCGTTAATGAGATTTTTCGTGATTTAACTGATATCTGTGTCATAATATACCTTGATGACATACTCATATATTCCACAAATATCCAGGAACACCAGAAACATGTACGATGGGTGCTTACCAGATTAAGAGAACATAAGTTATATGCCAAGCTGGAAAAATGCAGCTTCCATGTCAACCAGATTAAATTTCTTGGTTACATTTTAACTCCTAACAAAATACAAATGGATCCTGATAAAATTACCACGATTAGTGATTGGCCTCAACCCACCTCTGTGAAATATCTGCAGAGATTCCTAGGGTTTTCAAATTTTTACCGAAAGTTTATTAAAAACTTTTTGTCTATAGTTAAACCCCTCACTCAACTCACTAGTAAAAAAACGAGGATTCTCATGGACGGCTGAAGCTCAGGAAGCTTTTAATACACTAAAACAAAACTTCACTACAGCTCCCATATTAACATTGCCCAATTATGAACATCAATTCATCCTGGAGGTGGACGCATCAAATTCAGGACTAGGGGCAGTTCTATCACAGCAAGATAAAATAACTTCAGAAATACACCCCATAGCATATTATTCCAGAACTCTACTACCTGCTGAATGTAATTATAGCATTGGAGATAAGGAATTGCTAGCAATCAAATGTTCCCTAGAACAGTGGAGACACCTCTTGGATGGTTCCGTAATACCTTTCTTGGTCTACACAGATCATAAGAACCTTCAGTATCTCAAGAAAAACAAAACATTATCAGCTCAGCAGGTTAGATGGGCGCTTTTCATGGATCGCTTCAACTTCCATATCACCTATAGATCAGGCTTACATAATACAAAAGCAGATGCTTTATCAAGGATACATGACTTCTTACCTGAAAAGGATATATTGAATTTGATAATCCCACCAGAAAATCTTTTGGGAACACTAACTAACTTAGAAAAAGAAATTACCAGAGCTTTAAGGTTGGAAATCTGTCACCCTACGGAATGCACAAAAGACCCAACTCCTGGTTTATTATACCATAAACAGAAGCTTTACATACCTAAACCACTTAGGGAGGTTATTCTAAAACAGTCCCATGACATTGTACTCTCAGGTCATACAGGAGTACAAAAAACCTTGGACTTAACCAAAAGATATTTCTGGTGGCCTCAAATGGAAAAATCAATCCAAGATTACGTCACGACTTGTGATACATGCGCTAGAAACAAATTGACCCATAAAAGGCCATTTGGACTTCTGGCATCATTACCAATTCCTGATATGCCTTGGTCTACCATTTCCGTGGACTTCATAGTTGACTTACCAAATTCTTAACACTTCAACACCATTTTTGTTGTGGTAGATCATTTAACCAAACTAGCACATTTTATACCACTTAAGAGTCTCCCTACTGCCATGATTACAGCTAAAGCCTTTATAAACACAATAGTGTGCTTACATGGTCTCCCTACTACTATAATTACAGACCGAAGAACACAATTTACTTCCACTTTCTGGAGATCTTTATGTAAATTATTAAAGATAGATACTAGGTATTCCACTTCCTTTCATCCACAAACAAAAGGCTTAACAGAGAGGTTAAACCAGACTTTGGAACAGTACCTAAGGTGTTATATAACACATTTACAAGACGATTGGATGCCATACCTGCCAATGGCGGAATTTTCATATAATAATTCCATGTCATCATCCACTAAGATGACCCCTTTCTATGCCACTTATGGATACCATCCATCCACTATATCTTTATCGAAAACCGCAGTCAATTCACCAAGTGCTTCTGAATTTTCCTCCACTTTGCAGCAAAGATTAGACATTCTCAAGCTCCATTTATCTGAGGCTAAAGAACGACAAAAACGTTACTACGACCAACGCCATCGACCATCTCTTACATATAAGATTGGGGATTCTGTATTGCTATCCACCAAACATCTCAGACTACAATTACCATCCAAAAAGTTGGCAAACCAGTTTATAGTACCTTTTACCATTAATATCATAAATCCAAATGCAGTCAGAGTAACGTTGCCCAAAGATTACAAAATACATCCCACCTTCCACGTCTCTTTATTAAAACCATATGAGAAAGCTACACGGACCTCTAACCTTGATCCACCTCCACCAATTGTTCTCGATAACCATGAGGAGTTTGAGGTCGAGCTTCTACTAGATTCTCGGGTTAGGAGAAGCAATCTGGAGTATTTAGTTAAATGGAAGGGATATGGACCGGAGGAGAATTCTTGGCTCTCTCACACTTGCATGCTCCGCTCCTTCAGAGGGCTTTCCATCGTAGACATCCTGAGAAGCCTCATCTGGGATCCCCAGGGGTGATCCCTTGAGGAGGGGAAGTATGTGATATACCTTTAAGGTATATCTCCTCCTATCCACTTCCTACCACTATTTAAGGAACCTCCTCCCTCAGTTCTTTGCCTGAATATTGGTGAGGTTACTGCCTAAACTCTTGTGAGCTACATTGTACCTTATAGTTTTCAGTTCATACCACTTAAGTATTTATATTTGCTGAATATCTCTTGCCGCTGTACCTTCAGTATGTGTGCTTCAACTTACTTTTTGTTCCTCTCAGAGATTTACCTGTAAGAGCCGACTTATCCTATCTGCCTGAACACTGCAGCCTCAGCAGCTGACTACGCAAATCTCTCACGCTGTGTTCACAGCAGCGCGCAACCGGAACTGCCAGCCTGTCTTCCGGTTACCGCACAGAGGTACACGCTAGTTCTGCACCAAGGTGGAGGATCTCTCAGAAGCTTTCCGCTGTGAGTACTAAGGACTGGGTACTCGGAAGGTACTTTTTCTCAAGTTATACATTCCCATGATGAACTTTGCCCAGAGTTTGCTTAACGCTCAAACCAGCTTAACACATCTCATCTGCTTCTCTCATTTTTGCCTAAGACTGATGAATTATGCTTACACGCTCCTGCATGCCTTTGAAAACACTACTAATATGATGTATATCCTATGATTCTGTCTGTCTATAGGTTCATGTTCTCTGAATACTGGATATCATCAATCTATGACCTACATGAACTTTAGTATCAGAGTTTTATACAATATCTTAAAGAATCAGTAGTTACTCATAGCTCTTATTTAAGGTTTGCTTATTCATCAACTAATCTGAACTTCACTATTCGGGTTACTTCTGTATGATCCATTCTGCAGTATCATTACTTATCTAAGTAATCTGCTCACAATATCTTATTCAATAGCTTTTCCACTTACTATTGAGTTTGGCCTATAAAAGAGCAACAACAGAACTTTAAACATATAACTAGGTAGAATCTAGTAGTGACTAAGCAGTATTGAATCTTACTTGGTTATTACAGTATCAGAGAACATTAACTATTTACATATTAGACAGTTTCCTTATCATAGGCTCAGTTAACATAAATATGCGTCGCTCAATTATGGGTGCCAAAGCATCCCAAAATTAACAGTTTTTTGCTTGAGCAAAAATGCTCAGCCCTATAGAGCCTTGAGAATGTCACTGATAATAATAAATCCTTTATCTGATCATAGGGATATACTTATTAGTGCTATAGCAGCTCCGGTAAATAATCTAGCAATAATCTAGCAAAAACGGTCTGAGAACGGTACAGGTTTTAATTAAAAATACTCATAGGAGCCCCAAACAACTCCCTCCTGCCCTTGACATGTTTCGCCAAATGTCTTTTTCAAAAGGAAGAGGCGCACCATCCTCCATGGGATTTATGTCCGTAAAATCTCACAATATCCGAGATTGTGACGTCACTGTTGTTTTGAATTCGGCTGGTATCTTAGCCATTCCTATGTCTGATGTTATCTCTTTGATTCGGATAGATTTATAGTATAAAATAGACAATATCTATTCTATTTTATTATATTAAAAAATTGTATATAAGTGAATGAACATACTTAATTGCTTGGTTATTACGCATTGGTAAAAATATCTTGTTAAATACATATATTCCACAACCTTGCTAAGTTGCTGTGGTATATTAGAATTTAATAAATATATAATAATAGGTATCAATTTCTAAAAGTTATATTTTGAGTGACATGTGTGAGTGAAAACTTATAAAATAAAGTGAATGACAGAAATACGATCTACAATAATATTTTCTATAAACGGTGAAAAAAAATACGAACAAACAATGAATTGTGATAAGTTGTGTGAATATCATCTAAGATGATGCTAATTATATATATATTACTAGATTTTACCAGTGTATAATATTTAGGTGTTCATACTTCTATACTTGTGAGCTAGGTGATGTTTCTTTGCATTAATTATTACAGATACCCTTTTATCAGTACTTTCAATTTATATTTTTGGTATTTGTACCAATATTGTTTTCTGTATGTTTGTATGTTTCACCATAAATTCATTTACAAATAAGACAAATAATTGTTATTTTCGTTCATTCCATGTGGATAAACTGTATTCAGTAAATAAATCCACCTAGTTTCAGCTTTTAAGCATTCCTGCTCTAGATTGACTCCTCTAATGCCCAAATTTATATGTTGCAGACCAAAACATTTTAGGTTATTTGTTCTACATTGATGTCTTTTAAAAGAATATAATGCAACACTTATTATTTTTTTGCCATCTTCAAGATCTTTCGAGGCACTTTTAATGTTTCGGAGGTGCTCGGCTAGTCTCATTCTCAGCTTCCTGGTTGTCATCCCTATATAGAACAGATTACACTCACAAGTAGACTTGTGCGCCGCTAAAATATTTGGTTCGCTTCGTTTAGTTTTCAATTAGTTAAAAAAAAAAATAGTTTCAGTAAATTAGTTTAGTTAAGTGTAAAAAAAAATAGTTTTGGCAAATATTACATTAAATCGGTTTCGGATCCGTTTGTTTTGTCAGATCCATTCTTATTTCATATGCATTACTCTATTCTGAAGTTATAGAATAATGCAAATGAAAGAATTAATCCGAAAAAATGAAAAATTTAACGTAACTAATGTGCCGGCGATTGCTGAAACAAAATTGTGTAAAGCCACCACCGTCACCACGCACGCTGCCGCTAAATAAAGCTATTAACCTCTAAACCACCGTCCCCTAACATCACTAACACTACCTTAACCTATTAACCCCTAAACCACCACTCCCCCACATCGCCGACACTAACTAAATGAATAGTTATTAACCCCTAAACCGCGGTTCCCCGACATCGCCGACACTAACTAAACCTATTAACCCCCAAACCGCACCCCCCACACACAAACTAAACCTATTAACCCCTAAACCACACACCCCTGCATCGCCAACACTAACTAAACCTATTAACCCCTAAACTGCAGTTCCCTGACATCGCCGACACTAACTAAACCTATTAACCCCTAAACCGCACCCCCCACATCGCCAACTCTACCTAAACCGCCATTCCCCGACATCGCCGTCACTAACTAAACCTATTAACCCCTAAACGGCACTCCCCAACATCGCCAACACTCCCTAAACCTATTAACCCCAAAACCGCACCCCCCCACATCGCCAACACTAACCAAACCTATTAACCCCTAAACCGCAGTTCCCCGACATCGAACTAAACATACTCTATGAACTAAACGACACTAACTCTGTCTCTAAATCATCAAATACAGCTATTAACCCCTAAACCACCATTTCCCGACTTCCCTGACACTAACTAAACCTATTAACCCCTAAACCGCACCCCCCTCATCGCCAACACTACCTAAACCTATTAACCCCTAAAAACCTAACCCTAACACCCGCTAACTTTAACATAATTAAAATAGACCTAAATTAAAGTTACAATTAGTAACTAAATAATACCTATTTAAAACTAAATACAAACTTACCTGTGAAATAAAAGTAAAACCTAAGCTGCCTTACACTAAAACCTAACATTACAAAAATAAAAAAAACTACCATTACAAAAAATAACAAACAAAATTATCCAAAACAATAAAAAGTATTCCTATTCTAATACCCCATTTAAAAAAAAAAACACCCCAAAATAAAAAAACCCTAATCTATAAAAAAACTTCCAAGGGCCCTTAAAAAATAAAAACAAACACCCCCTAACATTACAAATCCCTTCCCCCAAACCCACAAAATAAAAGAAACACTATAAAAAAAATAATCCACCCATTGCCTTGAAAAGGGCATTTGTATGGGCATTGCCCTTAAAAGGGCATTCAGCTCTTTTACTGCCCTTAAAAGGGTATTCAGCTTTTTTAAGAGTACCCATTAGTCCTAATCTAAAAAAAACATAATTTATGTAAGAACTTACCTGATAAATTCATTTCTTTCATATTAGCAAGAGTCCATGAGCTAGTGACGTATGGGATATACATTCCTACCAGGAGGGGCAAAGTTTCCCAAACCTCAAAATGCCTACAAATACACCCCTCACCACACCCACAAATCAGTTTAACGAATAGCCAAGAAGTGGGGTGATAAGAAAAAAGTGCGAAAGCATAAAAAATAAGGAATTGGAATAATTGTGCTTTATACAAAAAAATCATAACCACCACAAAAAGGGTGGGCCTCATGGACTCTTGCTAATATGAAAGAAATGAATTTATCAGGTAAGTTCTTACATAAATTATGTTTTCTTTCATGTAATTAGCAAGAGTCCATGAGCTAGTGACGTATGGGATAATGACTACCCAAGATGTGGATCTTTCCACGCAAGAGTCACTAGAGAGGGAGGGATAAAATAAAGACAGCCAATTCCGCTGAAAAATAATCCACACCCAAAATAAAGTTTAAATTTTATAATGAAAAAAACTGAAAATATAAGCAGAAGATTCAAACTGAAACAGCTGCCTGAAGTATTTTTCTACCAAAAACAGCTTCAGAAGAAGAAAATACATCAAAATGGTAGAATTTAGTAAAAGTATGCAAAGAAGACCAAGTTGCTGCTTTGCAAATCTGATCAACCGAAGCTTCATTCCTAAACGCCCAGGAAGTAGAAACTGACCTAGTAGAATGAGCTGTAATCCTTTGAGGCGGAGTTTTACCCGACTCGACATAAGCATGATGAATTAAAGATTTCAACCAAGATGCCAAAGAAATGGCAGAGGCCTTCTGACCTTTCCTAGAACCGGAAAAGATAACAAATAGACTAGAAGTCTTTTGGAAATTCTTAGTAGCTTCAACATAATATTTCAAAGCTCTAACTACATCCAAAGAATGCAATGATTTCTCCTTAGAATTCTTAGGATTAGGACATAATGAAGGAACCACAATTTCTCTACTAATGTTGTTAGAATTCACAACCTTAGGTAAAAATTGAAAAGAAGTTCGCAACACCGCCTTATCCTGATGAAAAATCAGAAAAGGAGACTCACAAGAAAGAGCAGATAATTCAGAAACTCTTCTGGCAGAAGAGATGGCCAAAAGGAACAAAACTTTCCAAGAAAGTAATTTAATATCCAACGAATGCATAGGTTCAAACGGAGGAGCTTGAAGAGCCCCCAGAACCAAATTCAAACTCCAAGGAGGAGAAATTGACTTAATGACAGGTTTTATACGAACCAAAGCTTGTACAAAACAATGAATATCAGGAAGATTAGCAATCTTTCTGTGAAAAAGAACAGAAAGAGCAGAGATTTGTCCTTTCAAGGAACTTGCAGACAAACCTTTCTCCAAACCATCCTGAAGAAACTGTAAAATTCTCGGAATTCTAAAAGAATGCCAGGAAAAATGATGAGAAAGACACCAAGAAATATGTCTTCCAGACTCTATAATATATCTCCCTAGATACAGATTTACGAGCCTGTAACATAGTATTAATCACAGAGTCAGAGAAACCTCTTTGACTAAGAATCAAGCGTTCAATCTCCATACCTTTAAATTTAAGGATTTGAGATCCTGATGGAAAAAAGGACCTTGCGACAGAAGGTCTGGTCTTAACGGAAGAGTCCACGGTTGGCAAGAGGCCATCCGGACAAGATCCGCATACCAAAACCTGTGAGGCCATGCTGGAGCTACCAGCAGAACAAACGAGCATTCCTTCAGAATCTTGGAGATCACTCTTGGAAGAAGAACTAGAGGTGGAAAGATATAAGCACTATGATACTTCCAAGGAAGTGACAATGCATCCACTGCTTCCGCTTGAGGATCCCTGGATCTGGACAGATACCTGGGAACTTTCTTGTTTAGATGAGAGGCCATCAGATCTATTTCTGGAAGTCCCCACATTTGGACAATCTGAAGAAATACCTCTGGGTGAAGAGTCCATTCGCCCGGATGCAACGTTTGGCGACTGAGATAATCCGCTTCCCAATTGTCTATACCTGGGATATGAACCGCAGAAACTAGACAGGAGCTGGATTCCGCCCAAACCAGAATTCGAGATACTTCTTTCATAGCCAGAGGGCTGTGAGTCCCTCTTTGATGATTGATGTATGCCACAGTTGTGACATTGTCTGTCTGAAAACAAATGAACGATTCTCTCTTTAGAAGAGGCCAAGTCTGAAGAGCTCTGAAAATTGCACGGAGTTCCAAAATATTGATCGGTAATCTCACCTCCTGAGATTCCCAAACCCCTTGTGCCGTCAGAGACCCCCACACAGCTCCCCAACCTGTAAGACTTGCATCTGTTGAGATTACAGTCCAGGTCGGAAGAACAAAAGAAGCCCCCTGAACTAAACGATGGTGATCTGTCCACCACGTCAGAGAGTGTCGTACAATCGGTTTTAAAGATATTAATTGAGATATCTTTGTGTAATCCCTGCACCACTGGTTCAGCATACAGAGCTGAAGAGGTCGCATGTGAAAACGAGCAAAGGGGATCGCGTCCGATGCAGCAGTCATAAGACCTAGAATTTCCATGCATAAGGCTACCGAAGGGAATGATTGTGACTGAAGGTTTCGACAAGCTGATATCAATTTTAGACGTCTCTTGTCTGTCAAAGATAGAGTCATGGACACTGAATCTATCTGGAAACCCAAAAAGGTTACCCTTGTCTGAGGAATCAATGAACTTTTTAGTAAATTGATCCTCCAACCATGATCTTGAAGAAACAACACAAGTCGATTCGTATGAGATTCTGCTAAATGTGAAGACTGAGCAAGTACCAAGATATCGTCCAAATAAGGAAATACCACAATACCCTGTTCTCTGATTACAGACAGAAGGGCACCGAGAACCTTTGTAAAAATTCTTGGAGCTGTTGCTAGGCCAAACGGCAGAGCCACAAACTGGTAATGCTCGTCTAGGAAAGAGAATCTCAGAAACTGATAGTGATCTGGATGAATCGGAATATGCAGATATGCATCCTGTAAATCTATTGTAGACATATAATGCCCTTGCTGAACAAAAGGCAGGATAGTCCTTACAGTTACCATTTTGAATGTTGGTATCCTTACATAACGATTCAATATTTTTAGATCCAGAACTGGTCTGAAGGAATTCTCCTTCTTTGGTACAATGAAGAGATTTGAATAAAACCCCAGCCCCTGTTCCAGAACTGGAACTGGCATAATTACTCCAGCCAACTCTAGATCTGAAACACATTTCAGAAATGCTTGAGCCTTCGCTGGATTTACTGGGACACGGGAAAGAAAAAATCTCTTTGCAGGAGGCCTTATCTTGAAGCCAATTCTGTACCCTTCTGAAACTATATTCTGAATCCAAAGATTGTGAACGGAATTGATCCAAATTTCTTTGAAAAAACGTAATCTTCCCCCTACCAGCTGAGCTGGAATGAGGGCCGCACCTTCATGTGGACTTAGGAGCTGGCTTTGATTTTCTAAAAGGCTTGGATTTATTCCAGACTGGAGATGGTTTCCAAACTGATACCGCTCCTGAGGATGAAGGATCAGGCTTTTGTTCCTTGTTGTGACGAAAGGAAAGAAAACGATTATTAGACCTAAATTTACCTTTAGATTTTTTATCCTGTGGTAAAAAAGTTCCTTTCCCTCCAGTAACAGTTGAAATAATAGAATCCAACTGAGAACCAAATAATTTATTACCCTGGAAAGAAAGGGAAAGCAGAGTAGACTTAGAAGACATATCAGCATTCCAAGTTTTAAGCCATAAAGCTCTTCTAGCTAAAATAGCTAGAGACATATACCTGACATCAACTCTAATGATATCAAAGATGGCATCACAAATAAAATTATTAGCATGTTGAAGAATAATAATAATGCTATGAGAATTATGATCTGTTACTTGTTGCGCTAAAGCTTCCAACCAAAAAGTTGAAGCTGCAGCAACATCCGCCAAAGATATAGCAGGTCTAAGAAGATTACCTGAACACAAGTAAGCTTTTCTTAGAAAGGATTCAATTTTCCTATCTAAAGGATCCTTAAAGGAAGTACCATCTGCCGTAGGAATGGTAGTACGCTTAGCAAGAGTAGAGACAGCCCCATCAACCTTAGGGATTTTGTCCCAAAATTCTAATCTGTCAGATGGCACAGGATATAATTGCTTAAAACGTTTAGAAGGAGTAAATGAATTACCCAAATTATTCCATTCCCTGGCAATTACTTCAGAATTAGCACCAGGAACAGGAAAAACTTCTGGAATAACTACAGGAGATTTAAAAACCTTATCTAAACGTTTAGATATAGTATCAAGAGGACCAGAATCCTTAATTTCTAATGCAATTAGGACTTCTTTAAGTAAAGAACGAATAAATTCCATTTTAAATAAATATGAAGATTTATCAGCATCAACCTCTGAGACAGAATCCTCTGAACCAGAAGAACCATTATCAGAATCAGAATGATGATGTTCATTTAAAAATTCATCTGAAAAATGAGAAGTTTTAAAAGACTTTTTACGTTTACTAGAAGGAGGAATAACAGACATAGCCTTCTTAATGGATTTAGAAACAAAATCTCTTATGTTATCAGGAACACTCTGAGTATTAGATGTTGATGGAACAGCAACAGGTAATGTAACTTTACTAAAGGAAATATTATCTGCATTAACAAGTTTGTCATGACATTCAATACAAACAACAGCTGGAGGAACAGCTACCAAAAGTTTACAGCAGATACACTTAGCTTTGGTAGCTCCAGCACCAGGCAGCGATTTTCCAGAAGTATCTTCTGACTCAGCTTCAACATGGGACATCTTGCAATATGTAATAGAAAAAACAACATATAAAGCAAAATTGATCAAATTCCTTAAATGACAGTTTCAGGAATGGGAAAAAATGCCAGTGAACAAGCTTCTAGCAACCAGAAGCAATAAAAAATCAGACTTAAATAATGTGGAGACAAAAGTGACGCCCATATTTTTTTAGCGCCAAATAAGACGCCCACATTATTTGGCGCCTATATGCTTTTGGCGCCAAAAATGACGCCACATCCGGAACGCCGACATTTTTGGCGCAAAAGAACGTCAAAAATGACGCAACTTCCGGCGACACGTATGACGCCGGAAACAGAAAAAAAAATTTGCGCCAAAAAAGTCAGCGCCAAGAATGACGCAATAAAATTAAGCATTTTCAGCCCCCGCGAGCCTAACAGCCCACAGGGAAAAGTCAAATTTTAAGGTAAGAAAAAAATTGTTTTATTCAAATGCATTATCCCAAATATGAAACTGACTGTCTGAAAATAAGGAATGTTGAACATCCTGAGTCAAGGCAAATAAATGTTTCAATACATATATTTAGAACTTATAAAAAAGTGCCCAACCATAGCTTAGAGTGTCACAGAAAATAAGACTTACTTACCCCAGGACACTCATCTACATGTTGTAGAAAGCCAAACCAGTACTGAAATGAAAATCAGCAGAGGTAATGGTATAAATATAAGAGTATATCGTCGATCTGAAAAGGGAGGTAAGAGATGAATCTCTACGACCGATAACAGAGAACCTATGAAATAGACCCCGTAGAAGGAGATCATTGAATTCAAATAGGCAATACTCTCCTCACATCCCTCTGACATTCACTGCACGCTGAGAGGAAAACCGGGCTCCAACCTGCTGCGGAGCGCATATCAACGTAGAATCTAGCACAAACTTACTTCACCACCTCCATAGGAGGCAAAGTTTGTAAAACTGATTTGTGGGTGTGGTGAGGGGTGTATTTATAGGCATTTTTAGGTTTGGGAAACTTTGCCCCTCCTGGTAGGAATGTATATCCCATACGTCACTAGCTCATGGACTCTTGCTAATTACATGAAAGAAAAACCACCCCAAAAATAATAAAAAAATTTTTACAAAAAATAACAAACAAATTATCAAACATAATAAAAATGATTTCTATTCTAATACCCCCTTTAAAAAAAAAAAAAAAACCCAAAATAAAAAAATCCCTAATCTATAATAAACTACCAATAGATCTTAAAAGGACATTAGGCAATGCCCTAAAGAAATCAGCTCTTTTGCTACAAAATAAAAACAAACCCTACCTAACATTACAAACCCCCACCCCCCAAACCCACAAAATAAAAAAAACTAACTAAAAAACCTAATCTACCCATTGCCCTGAAAAGGGCATTTGTATGGGCATTGCCCTTAAAAGAGCATTGTGCTCTTTTGCTGCCCTTAAAAGGGCATTCATCCCTTTTAAGATTGCCCATTAGCCCTAATCTAAAAAAAAACACACCACCACCTTAAAAAAACCTAACACTAACCCCTCTTTTAGCTACTCACAGTTGCTGAAGTCCGGCTTGAACGATCTTCATCCCAGTGGCTCCATCTTCATCCATCGCGGGATCGGCATCTTCTTCATCCCTGCGGAGGCGGAGCGGTCGATGCGCAGCGGTCCAGGCAGAGGAACATTGATCCGACATGGAGGTCCTCTTCATGCGATCGTCTGCAGCACACTGAGGATTTAAATGCAAGGTACCCCTTTTATACTGGGGGTACCATTGCATTCCTATTGGCTAAACATTTTTAATCAGCCAATAGGAATGAGAGCTGCTTAAATCCTATTGGCTGATTTGATCAGCCAATAAGAATTAAAGCTGCTTAAATCCTATTGGCTGTTCAAATCAGCCAATAGGATTTAAGCAGCTCTCATTCCTATTGGCTTATTTGTACCAGTCAATAGGAGTTAGAGCTGCTTAAATCCTATTGGCTGATTTGAACAGCCAATAGGATTTAAGCAGCTCTCATTCCTATTGGCTGATTCAAATTTTTCAGCCAATAGGAATGCAATGGTACCCCTAGTATAAAAGGGGTACCTTGCATTTGAATCCTCAGTGTGTGGCGGACGATGTCATGAAGAGGATCTAGACGTCGGATCAATAGACATCCGCCTGGGCCTCCGCGCATTGACTGCTCAGCCTCCGCAGGGATGAAGAAGATGCCGGTCCCACGATGGATGAAGATGGAGCCGCTGGGATGAAGATCGTTCAAGCCAGACTTCAGCAACTGTGAGTACCTAAAGAGGGGTTAGTGTTAGGTTTTTTAAATTTTTTTTTTTAGGATGGTTTTTTAGATTAGGGCTAATGGACAATCTTAAAAGAGCTAAATGCCATTTTTGGGGCAGCAAAAGAGCTGAATGCCCTTTTAAGGGCAATGCCCTACAACTGCCCTTTTCAGGGCAATGGGTAGATTAGGTTTTTTTAGTTAGTTTTTTTATTTTGTGGGTTTGGGGGGGTGGGGTTTTGTAATGTTAGGGGGTGTTTGTTTATATTTTGTAGCAAAAGAGATGATTTATTTAGGGCATTGCCCTACAAAAGACCCTTTTAAGGGCTATTGGTAGTTTATTATAGATAAGGGATTTTTTTTTATTTTGGGGTGTTTTTTTAAAAAAAAAAAGGGGTATTAGAATAGGAATCATTTTTATTATTTTTGATAATTTGTTTGTTATTTTTTGTATTGTGTTTTTATTATTTTTTAGGTGTTTTTTTAGATTAGGGCTAATGGGCACTCTTAAAAGAGCTGAATGCCCTTTTAAGGGCAGTAAAAGAGCTGAATGCCTTTTTAAGGGCAATACCCATACAAATGCCCTTTTCAGGGCAATGGGTAGATTAGTTTTTTGTAGTTTTTCTTTTATTTTGTGAGTTTGGGGGGTGGGGGTTTGTAATTTTAGGGGATGTTTGTTTTTATTTTATAGCAAAAAAAAGATTTCTTTAGGGCGATGCCCTACAAAAGGCTCTTTTAAGGGCCCTTGGTAGTTTATTATAGATTAGTTTTTTTTTATTTTGGGGTGTTTTTTTGTTTTAAAACAGGGTATTAGAATAGGAATATTTTTTATTGTTTTGGATAATTTCATTGTTATTTTTTTGTAATGGTAGTATTTTTTTGTTGTTGTAATTTTAGTGATTATTATTTTTTGTAATGGTAGTTTTTTATTTTTGTAATATTAGTTTTTTTTTTAATGCAGCTTAGGTTTTACTTTTATTTCACAGGTAAGTTTGTATTTATTTTAACTAGGTAGTTAGTAAATAGTTAATAACTATTTACTAACTAGTCTACCTAGTTAAAATAAATACAAACTTACCTGTGAAATAAAAATAAAACCTAAGCTAGCTACAATATAACTATTAATTATATTGTAGCTAGCTTAGGTTTTATTTCACAGGTAAGTTTGTATTTAGTTTTAAATAGGTAGTTAGTTAATAATCTATAACTTTAATTTAGGTGTATTTTAATTATGTTAAAGTTAGGGGGTGTTAAATTTAGGGGTTAATATAGTTTAATTTAGGTTGTAGTGATGTGGGGGCCGGCGGTTTAGGGGTTAATAGGTTTAGTTAGTGTTGGCGATGTTTGGGAATGGTGGTTTAGTGGTTAATAGGTTAAGTTAGTTTTGGGGATGTTTGGGAACGACGGTTTAGGGGTTAATAGATTTAGTTTGTGTCGGCGATGTTTCGTAATGGCGGTTTAGGGGTTAATAGGTTTGGTTAGTGTCGGCAATGTCGGGGAACAACGGATTAGGGCTTAATAGCTTTATTTAGTGATTTAGTTAGTGTCAGCGATGTCGGAGAACTGCGGTTTAGGGGATAATAGGTTTAGTTAATGTTGGTGATGTGGGGGGTGCGGTATAGGGGTTAATAGGTTAGTTTGTGTCAGCGATGTTTGGGAATGGTGGTTTAGGGGTTAATAAGTTTAGTTAGTGTCTGCGATGTTGGGGAGTGGCGGTTTAGGGGTTAATAGCTTTATTTAATGATTTATAGACAGAGTTAGTGTCGTTAAAGGGACACTCAATCAAAATTAAACTTTCATTATTCAGATAGAGCATGCCATTTTAAACAACTTTCCAATTTACTTCCATTAAAGGGACAGTAAAGTCAAAACTAAACTTTCATGATTCAGATAGGGCATGCAATTTTAAACAACTTTCCTATTTACTTTTCTCATCAAATTTGCTTTGTTCCCTTGGTGGTATTTTTGAAAAGCTAAACCTAGCTAGACTCAAACTGATTTCTAAACAGTTGAAAACCGCCTCCTAGCTAAGAGCATTTTGAAAGTTTTTCACAGTTAGACTGTGCTAGTTCACACGTGTCATATAGATAACATTGTGCTCACTCCCGTGAAGTTATTTAGGAGTCTTCACTGATTGACTACACTGCATGTCTGTCAAAGGCACTTAGATAAGGAGGCTGTCTGCAAAGGCTTAGATACAAGGTAATCACAGAGGTAAAAAGTGTATTTATATAACTATGTTGGTTATGCAAAAATGGGGAATGGGTAATAAAGGGATTATCTATCTTTTTAAATAAGAACATTTTTGGTGTAGACTGTCCCTTTAACAAAATGTGCACATTATTTTTATATTTAAACTTTTTGAGTCACCAGCTCCTACTGAGCATGTGCAAGAATAAGTGTGTATGCATTTGTGAATGGCTGATGGCTGTCACATGGTACATGTATGCATTTGTGAATGGCTAATGGCTGTCACATGGTACAGGGGGAGTGGAAAAAGAAATAACTTTTAAAATTGTCAGAAAAAAATCTACTACTCATTTGAAGTTCAGACTAAGTGCTATTGCATTGTCTTGTTATCTTGCATTTGTTGATTATGCAAATCTACTGTGTTGACTGGTCCTTTAAGTTCATAGAGTATGTTTAGTTCGTGTCGGCGATGTTTCATAACGGCGGTTTAGGGGTTAATAGGTTTAGTTAGTGTCTGTGATGTCGGGGAACGGCTGTTTGGGGGCTAATAGCTTTATGTAATGATTTAGAGACTTAGAGTTAGTGTCAGGGAACTGCGGTTTACTACAGAGAGCAAAGAAAAATTCTGAATATGAATAATGGATAATGGATCAGAAAATTCGGAAACTAATTTATTCATTTTCGGAATTTTTGGAATGTGCCGATTACGAAATTCGAATGCATCCACTGCTAAGGCTCTGATGGTATTTGGGGAATGTGCACTAGATAAATGGAGAATGCCGTTCATAGCCATCTCCTTTCTATAGATATCTGTACGGATGCATCTGTCAGTATCTTTGATTATCTTCAGATTGAGAAAGGAGAGTTCTTGTTGAATGTTGATCCATATTCAAAGTGAGTTTTATGTTATCTTGCTTTCATTTTGAGATAAATTGCAACAGTCTTTATTCCGATCCTTCCCAGAGGAAGAACACATCATCAATGTATCTGACCCAGAATGGTATGTGTTCTGTAAATTCACTCAGCTCATCAGTAAACACTATTGTCTTTTCTCACCACCCTAAAAAAAGACTCACATAGGTGGGGGCACAGACCGTCCCCATAGCTGTACCTCTAATTTGGAGGTAAAATTGCTTGTTTAACGTGAAATAGTTATGGTGTAGAACAAAATTAAGCATTACCTATATATATATATATATATATATATATATATATATATATATATACATACACCTATAGGTGACACAATCAATGCAGTCTAATTAGTAGAAAGCACACTACATTGCTCGAATCTTCACTAGGAGAATAATAGTAGAGCAAATTTATGCTATCCTAGGTATGAGCGATTCGCTCTAGCAACCACTGGTTACACATAGGTTGTTTAGGCACCTTTTATTCAGATCATTCAATGTTGTTGTTCAAGCCTGAGATCATATAAGTTGCTACAGTATAAACATTGTGGCTACACGGAAGGACATATTATTAGCTTTAACATTGGCTACTTCTATGATAACAGAATTTATGCTTACCTGATAAATTTCTTTCTTTTGCAATGTACCGAGTCCACGGATTCATCCTAACTTGTGGGATATTGTCCTTCCTGACAGGAAGTAGCAAAGAGAGCACCACAGCAGAGCTGTCTATATAGCTCCCCCCTTAACTCCACCCCCCAGTCATTCGACCAAAGGCAAAGGAAGAAAAGGAGAAACTATAAAGGTGCAGAGGTGACTGAAGTTTACATAAAAAATACTATCTGTCTTGAATAGACAGGGCGGGCCGTGGACTCAGTACATCACAAAAGAAAGAAATTTATCAGGTAAGCATAAATTTTGTTTTCTTTTGCAAGATGTACCGAGTCCACTGATTCATCCTAACTTGTGGGATACCAATACCAAAGCTTTAGGACACGGATGAAGGGAGGGACAAGACAGGAACCTAAACGGAAGGCACCACTGCTTGCAAAACCTTTCTCCCAAAAATAGCCTCCAAAGAAGCAAAAGTATCACATTTGTAAAATTTGTAAAAGGTATGAAGCGAAGACCAAGTCGCAGCCTTACAAATCTGTTCAACAGAAGCATCATTTTTAAAAGCCCATGTGGAAGCCACCGCTCTAGTGGAGTGAGCTGTAATTCTTTCAGGAGGCTGCTGTCCAGCAGTCTCATAAGCCAAACGGATGATGCTTTTCAGCCAAAAGGAAAGAGGGGTAGCCATAGCATTTTGACCTCTACGCTTTCCAGCATAGACAACAAACAAAGAAGATGATTGGCGAAAATCTTTGGTTGCCT
Source organism: Bombina bombina (assembly GCF_027579735.1). Taxonomy (NCBI): domain Eukaryota; kingdom Metazoa; phylum Chordata; class Amphibia; order Anura; family Bombinatoridae; genus Bombina; species Bombina bombina. The sequence continues at coordinate 657,419,493 of NC_069501.1, read as the reverse complement.
GCAAATAAAACTTCAAGGCACGAACCACGTCCAAGTTGTGCAACAGACGGTCCTTCTTAGAAGAAGGATTAGGACACTGAGAAGGAACAACAATTTCCTGATTGATATTCCTGTTAGAAACAACCTTAGGGAGGAACCCAGGTTTGGTAAGCAAAACCACCTTATCAGCATGGAAAACAAGATAAGGCGAGTCACATTGTAATGCAGATAGTTCAGAAACTCTTCGATCTGAAGAGATAGCAAATAGAAACAGAACTTTCCAAGATAGAAGCTTAATATCTATGGAATGCATGGGTTCAAACGGAACCCCCTGAAGAACTTTAATAACTAAATTGAGACTCCATGGTGGAGCAACAGGTTTAAACACAGGCTTAATTCTAACTAAAGCCTGACAAAAAGCCTGAACATCTGGGACATCTGCCAGACGCTTGTGCAACAGAATAGACAAAGCAGATATCTGTCCCTTTAAGGAACTAGCGGACAAACCTTTCTCCAATCCTTCTTGGAGAAAAGACAAAATCCTAGGAATCCTGATCTTACTCCATGAGTAGCCTTTGGATTCACACCAAAAAAGATATTTACGCCATATCTTATGATAGATCTTCCTGGTGACAGGCTTTCGAGCCTGAATCAAGGTATCTATGACCGACTCAGAGAAACCCCGCTTTGATAAAATCAAGCGTTCAATCTCCAAGCAGTCAGTTGCAGAGAAATTAGATTTGGATGCTTGAATGGACCTTGAATCAAAAGGTCCCGTCTCAGTGGCAGAGTCCATGGTGGCAGAGATGACATGTCCACTAGGTCTGCATTCCAAGTCCTTCGTGGCCACGCAGGCGCTATCAAAATCACCAAAGCTCTCTCCTGTTTGATTCTGGCAATCAGACGCGGAAGGAGAGGGAATGGTGGAAACACATAAGCCAGGTTGAACGACCAGGGTACTGCTAGAGCATCTATCAGTACTGCCTGAGGATCCCTTGACCTGGATCCGTAAAGAGGAAGTTTGGCGTTCTGACGAGACGCCATCAGATCCAATTCTGGTGTGCCCCATAGCTGAACCAGTTGAGCAAACACCTCCGGATGGAGCTCCCACTCCCCTGGATGAAAAGTCTGACGACTTAGAAAATCTGCCTCCCAGTTCTCCACCCCTGGGATATAGATCGCTGATAGATAGCAAGAGTGAGTCTCTGCCCATCGGATTATCCTGGAAACTTCTATCATCGCCAAGGAACTCCATGTTCCCCCCTGATGATTGATATAAGCTACAGTCATGATGTTGTCCGACTGAAACCTGATGAATCCGACCGAAGCCAGCTGAGGCCACGCCTGAAGAGAATTGAATATCACTCTTAATTCCAGAATATTTATCGGTAGGAGGGTCTCCTCCTGAGTCCACAAACCCTGTGCTGACTGCACCCCAGCCTAGTAGGCTGGCGTCCGTCGTCACAATAACCCACGCTGGCCTGCGGAAACAAATTCCCCTGGACAGGTGATCCTGTGACAACCACCAAAGAAGAGAGTCTCTGGTCTCTTGATCCAGATTTATCTGAGGAGATAAATCTGCATAATCCCCATTCCACTGTTTGAGCATGCATAGTTGCAGTGGTCTGAGACGCAAGCGAGCAAACGGAACTATGTCCATTACCGCTACCATAAGTCCGATTACCTCCATACACTGAGCCACTGACGGCCGAGGAATAGAATGAAGAGCTCGGCAGGTGGTTAAAATCTTTGATTTCCTGACCTCCGTCAGAAATATTTTCATGTCCACTGAATCTATCAGAGTTCCCAGGAATGGAACTCTTGTGAGAGGAATAAGAGAACTCTTTTTCACGTTCACCTTCCACCCATGAGATCTTAGAAAGGCCAACACTAAGTCCGTGTGAGACTTGGCAAGTTGGAAAGTCGACGCTTGAATTAAGATGTCGTCTAGATAAGACGCCACTGCTATGCCCCTCGGCCTTAGGACCGCCAGAAGGGACCCTAGCACCTTTGTGAAGATTCTTGGCGCCGTGGCCAAGCCGAAGGGAAGAGCCACAAACTGGTAATGCCTGTCCAGAAAGGCAAACCTGAGGAACTGGTGATGATCTTTGTGGATGTAGATACGCATCCTTTAGATCCACGGTAGTCATATATTGACCCTCCTGGATCATTGGTAAAATAGTCAGAATGGTCTCCATCTTGAAGGATGGAACTCTTAGGAATTGGTTTAGGAGCTTGAGATCTAGAATTCGTCTGAAGGTTCCCTCTTTTTTGGGAACCACAAACAGATTGGAGTAGAAACCTTGCCCCTGTTCTGTTTTCAGAACTGGGCAGATCACTCCCATGGTAAAAAGGTCTTCTACACAGCATAAGAACGCCTCACTTTTTGTCTGGTTTACAGACAATTGAGAAAGATGGAACCTCCCCCTTGGAGGAGAATCTTTGAAATCTAGAAGATACCCCTGGGTTACAATTTCTACGGCCCAGGAGTCCTGAACGTCTCTTGCCCAGGCCTGAGCAAAGAGAGATCGGGGACTACCCCTTCATGCTGTCTTAGTGGCAGCAGCAGGCTTTTAGCCTGTTTACCCTTGTTCCAAGCCTGGTTAGGTCTCCAGGTTGGCTTGGATTGAGCAAAGTTCCCCTCTTGCTTTGCAGCAGGGGAAGAGGAAGCGGGACCACCCTTGAAGTTTTGAAAGGAACGAAAATTATTTTGTTTGGTCCTTGTCTTATTTGACTTATCTTGAGGGAGGGCATGACCCTTCCCTCCAGTGGTGTCTGAAATGATCTCTTTCAGTGCAGGCCCGAATAGGGTCTTACCTTTGAAAGGGATGGGCAAAAGCTTAGATTTAGATGACACATCAGCTGACCAGGACTTAAGCCATAACGCTCTTCGCGCTAAAATGGCAAAACCTGATTTTTTTGCCGCTAACTTAGCAAGATGAAAAGCGGCGTCTGTAATAAAAGAATTAGCCAACTTATTCTGTCCAAAATATCATCTAGTGGGGTCTTCATCTCAAGAGCCTCTTCTAGAGCCTCAAACCAAAAAGCAGCTGCAGTGGTTACCGAAACAATGCACGCTATAGGTTGAAGAAGAAAACCCTGATGAACAAAAATTTTCTTTAGGAGACCCTCTAACTTTTTATCCATAGGATCAATGAAAGCACAACTGTCTTCAATAGGTATAGTTGTACGCTTAGCCAGAGTAGAAATAGCTCCATCCACCTTAGGGACCGTCTGCCATGAGTCCTTTATGGTGTCAGAAATGGGGAACGTTTTCTTAAAAACAGGAGGGGGAGCGAACAGAATACCTGGTCTATCCCACTCCTTAGTAACAATGTCCGAAATCCTCTTAGGGACCGGAAAAACATCAGTGTAAACAGGAACCTCTAAATATTTGTCCATTTTACACAATTTCTCTGGAACGACAATAGGGTCACAATCATCCAGAGTAGCTAAAACCTCCCTGAGCAATAAACGGAGGTGCTCTAGCTTAAATTTAAATGCTGTCATATCTGAATCTGTCTGAGGGAACATCTTTCCTGAATCAGAAATCTCTCCCTCAGACAGCAAATCCCTCATCCCTACCTCAGAACGTTGTGAGGGAATATCGGATATGGCTACTAAAGCGTCAGAAGGCTCAGCATTTGTTCTGAACCCAGAGCTACTGTGCTTCGTTTGCAACCCTGGCAGTTTAAATAAAACCTCTGTGAGGGTAATATTCATAACTGAAGCCATATCTTGCAAGGTGAAAGAATTAGACGCACTAGAAGTACTTGGCGTCGCTTGTACGGGCGTAACTGGTTGTGACACTTGGGGAGAACTAGATGACGAAACCTGATTTACTTCTGTCTGAGAATCATTTAATGCCAAATTCTTATAAGTCAATATATGCTGTTTGCAATTTATAGACATATCAGTACAATTGGGACACATTCTTAGAGGGGGTTCCACAATGGCTTCTAAACAAATTGAACAATGAGTTTCCTCAGTGTCAGACATGTTTAACAGGCTAGTAATGAAGCAAGCAAGCTTGGAAAACACTTTATTTAATGAAAAAAACACAATTTGCAAAAACGGTACTGTACCTTTAAGAGAAAAAAATGCATACACAAACTGCAAAACAGGTTAAAATTGCTTCAAAAATTCCGAAATTTTAACAGTGTACCCACTAAGCCTTAGAAGGATTGCACCACAAGTAACAAAGCAATAGACCCCCAAATGAAAAAAACGTATTGATAAGTGTCTAAAACCGATTAAAACCCCTGTTAGCACCTTGCCACAGCTCTGCTGTGGCCCTACCTGCCCTTAGGAAGCGATAATATGGGGTTTAAAGCTTCAATTAGTCCCTCAGAAGACTCTCAGGACCTCAGGAGAAGTTGCTTGCTACTTGTAAATGTAGGCCCCGCCCACCTCACTCGATGTTGCTGGGGCCTACACAAAACTAACAAACCCTGTCTGAAAGCCATGTGGGTTATAAACAACCCCAAAGAACCCTCAAGCAAATGTCCCATAAAACAGAAAACGTTACTCCCAGACACAAAAACGTTTGTCCCAAATTCACATAACAAACTGAGTGCCCACAAAAAATTAACCCTTTATGCAAGCTAGTAAAAACCTCTGATAACACTAGGATTACTGCTTCCCCTTCCCCTAATGGGGACACTGTCAGCCTTTCTGAGTTAACACAGTCTCTGCAGAAAATATGACTGAACATACCTCATTGCTGTATAGCAAGAAACCGTTCCTCACACTGAAGTTTTCCTGTACTCCTCAGCTTCTGTGGGAACAGCAGTGGACCTTAGTTACAAATGCTAAGATCATCATCCTCCAGGCAGAAATCTTCATCTATGTCCTGCCTGAGAGTAAATAGTACAACACCGGTACCATTTAAAAATAAACACTTGATTGAAGATAAAATAAAACTAACAGTTTAACACCTCTACTCTTTACCCTTAGAGCCAACAAAGAGAATGACTGGGGGGTGGAGTTAAGGGGGGAGCTATATAGACAGCTCTGCTGTGGTGCTCTCTTTGCTACTTCCTGTCAGGAAGGACAATATCCCACAAGTTAGGATGAATCCGTGGACTCGGTACATCTTGCAAAAGAAATAGTCACTTTGTTGCAACCAGTACTATACTCTCAGATTAGATTTGTTAGCTTCCCTAATTAGGTGGCATATAGGAGAATGTAATAATCAAAAGCTTTACTTATTCTCCTGCATTTATTTTACTGCAAATTCACCTATTTGTGCAGTGACTATCTCTAGGTCCTAATCTATTTACCGTCAATATAGGCAAGATTTATTTTCTTAGGTCCCAAGGTATTTGTTCTAGGGCTTTAACATACCAATTTTATCCTATATACTAATAAAGAATGATGATTTTATTTTAAGTTCGTAGAATGAAGTCACAGCAAGCATTTTTTACACACGTTCTACTCTTCTCTCAAGATATTATCTTATGGTTCTCTATGTGGGTACAAGTGAGTGCTATATGTGTATTCTTTTGGCACAACAGAGTAACTTTCTTTATTCCTCTGCTAGCTTTTTGTTTGTATTTTAATTCCAATACACAGCACCTCAGGCCAAATTCAGGTTATACTGTACATAGGTACATGAATTTTGATATAGGCCGAATCTAAACCAACCAGATGGTGCCATTGGTTTTCCTTTTTCTTACATTAATATATATGTACACATATATAAACATTAGCAATGTATATGTATGTGTCTCAATGTTAAAGCTATTTGCCTGCCTTTTTTTTCTTATACCTTAGATCTCTAATCTTTGAGCCCTTCTAACTTTTTTGTGCAATATTTATTTTTATGTTTTTATTAGACAGTGTTAATATGAGTATAACTGTACTTTGTAATGTATTTTTGAAGTGTTTTGTGCAACTATTTTGTTTCAGAAAACAGTTAACCACAGCTCTGAGATTGTGGTAAGGATTGAAGTGTAAAGGGTGATTGAGCTAGCGCAATTCCCCCCCCCCACTTGTAATATAAGCACAATGAAAAATAGCTCACAAAAACACGATTGCGCTACAGAAAAACTGTTTGCACCTCACTTGTAATCTAGCCCTATATAGCTAGACTAAAATTAGCATTTTTATAATTATTTGATGGACTTTGCCATACTGATAAGACATTTTAGAATTTTAGATCAGTGGTTCTCAAGCAAAGTTACCTCAAGGCCCAGTACATTTTAGCCAGACATGTCCAGGGCCCAGCAGTCACACACACATATTCAGTATCTCACAAAAGTAAGTAAATATTTTATTATATTTTTTCATGTGACAACACTGAAGAAATGACACTTTGCTACAATGTAAAGTAGTGAGTGTACAGCCGGTATAACAATGTACATTTGCTGTCCCCTCAAAATAACCCAACTCACAGCCATTAATGTCTAAACCATTGGCAACAAAAGTGAGTACACCCCTAAGTGGAAATGTCCAAATTGAGCCCAATTAGCCATTTTCATGTGACTTGTTAGTGTTAGAAGGTCTCAGGTTCTCACACTCTCTCATACTGGTCACTGAAAGTTCAACATGACACCTCATGGCAAAGAAATCTGAGGATCTGAAAAAAAAGAATTGTTGCTCTACATAAAGATGGCCTAGGCTATAAGAAGATTGCCAAGACCCTTAAACTAAGCTGCAGCATGGTGGGCAAGACCATACAGCAGTTTAACAGGACAGGTTCCACTCAGAACAGGCCTCGCCATGGTCGACCAAAGTTGAGTGCACATGCTCAGCGTCATATCCAGAGGTTGTCTTTGGGAAATAGACTATGAGTGCTGTCAGCATTGCTGCAGAGGTTGAAGGGGTGGGGGGTCAGCCTGTCAGTGCTCAGACCATACGCTGCACACTGCATCAAATTGGTCTGCACGGCTGTCCCAGAATGATACCTCTTCTAAATGTGATGTCCTCATAGAGGAGTGGAAGAGGACTTCAGTGGCAACCTGTGAAGCTCTGGTGAACTCCATGCCCAAGAGGGTTAAGGCAATGCTGGAAAATAATGGTGGCCACACAAAATATTGACAGTTTGGATCCAATCTGGACATTTCCACTTAGGGGTGTGAGAACGATAACATCAAATTTAACACACCTGCTCCCCATTCACACCTGAGACCTTCTAACACTAACAAGTCACATGAGACCGGGGAGGAAAAATGGCTAATTGGGCCAGATTTGGACATTTCCACTTAGGGGTGTACTCACTTTTGTTGATAACGGTTTAGACATTAATGGCTGTGTGTTGTTATTTTGAGGGGACAGCAAATGTATACTGTTATATAGGCTGTACACTCACTACTTTACATTGTAGCAAAATGTCATATATTCAGTGTTGTCACATGAAAAGATATAATAAAATATTTGCAAAAATGTGAGGGGTGTACTCACTTTTGTGAGATACTGTATATATGCGTGTGTATATGTATATATATATATATATATATATATATATACACACACATATATATACATACACACACACACATACATGTATATATATATGTGTGTATGTATGTGAGTGTGTGTATATATATATATATATATATATATATATATATATATATATATATATACTCCAAATAAGTGCACTCTCACTTGCCAAACCAAACACAGACCAGGGTGCTTAACAAAATATTCAATCTGGACAAGGATAAGCACTCTGGATTTAAACACAACAAATTATTTATTTGGCAGTGACGTTTCGGGGCATTCACATTCAGACAACCCAAAATGTGATACAAACAGTGTTAAAAAATGAATCAAACCCCTCCCCCATCAAGTTTCAGCCAATCATAATACATCAAATCAAATCAATAGGAGATGTATGTTAACAAACAATTATACTTCTGTATAATACCAGCAAAATATACAGTATTAATAAACGTGTGTAGTATCTATAGCTATTGTGAAATAAGTGTATGTCAGTGACAATGTATTGAGTGGATATGCAGCGTAATCAGAATCAGCATGTAATTAAATCTGCCCTCTGCAGCACACACTGTTATCACCATAACAGGCATAAGATTAACTTAATAAAATAGGGAGATACGGCTTACTTTTTAAAATCATCCAGCAGAATATAACATCCGCCATTCACTACCACGCTAAACCCAGCGTGGTCTGAGGGGGCGTGTTTTCATCCGGGGTATCATCAAAACTGTGCAATGAGCGTAATGTCCCAATCACTGCTATACGTTGCCATGGCAACATGCCATGACGAAACAGCTTGCACCAAAGCGAGGCTATCATGTATAAGCCAGCAACATGTCGCCATGGCAACCCTACAAACAATCGCACGGACTTATATACAAAGATCTAATCAGCCAGCTTGGCGGAGAACTTAATCTTAATCAGGCACTGTTAGTAACTGTGCAATTTAAGGAAGTCATTACATACCTTCTTAGTAAATGGCTATCTAAAAGCTGACAAAATTACCAGCTGTCAAATGGCAGCGGATATTTAGAATAAAGCTGAGTGATAAATAATAAAACAAGCAGGGAACCTCAAGGGCCATAGTGTATACATATAATAGAATCTAATGGGGATCTATATATGAAAAATCAGGCATAATGTTAGCTACATGTCATCAAATCTGAGATCTAGTAAGAATTCATATTTATAATAAGCTGTCTATTCTATTATTGATAACCCACACACTCCAACTGTCTAGTTACTACTGTTTTGGAAGGTTCTTTTTCTACTGGCTATTGCTTCGGCATGCAGTGTCTTCGAGTTGGCGGCCTTGCAATGTCGATCTCCTTACCAGGTTTTTGATGCCGATAAGGCTGTCCTTCACACTGGGTTGGGATTTCTCCCTAAGGTTGTGTCTGATCGCAACATAAATCAGGAGATTGTAGTTCCTTCCCTGTGTCCTAACCCTTCTTCCTCAAAGGAAAGGTTACTTCATAACTTGGGTGTGGTTCGAGCTTTGAAATTTTATCTTCAAGCTACAAAGGATTTCAGATATCCTACTGTTCCTTGTTCCCTTGGCAGAATGACTAGGGGATGAGGGGTGTGGGGGAGGTATTTAAGCCTTTGGCTGGGGTGTATTTGCCTCCTCCTGGTGGCCAGGTTCTGTATTCCCACAAGCAATGAATGAAGCCGTGGACTTTCCTCGTACAGATGGAAATGAAATAATCAGGTAAGCATAATTTTAGGTTTTTTTTTCCATGCAAAAGATTGTTAATTTGTTGCCATTTCATATATATTACAGAAGCTTCGACTTCCACATCCTTTTAACTCTTCAATACAATGAACAGTTCCTTCAGCAGTAAGTCATACCAAATAAATTAATGACATGTTGTACTGGTTATTTGCTGGTTCAAGCTTGCATAATAACACAATTGCTTGACCTAGAAGTGCTGCATAGAATACAACAAACATTTATAGAAACTTTGTACCGAGTCTGTTTTTATTTGTTGCAACCTACTAGAAAACAAATTAAAAACAATCTAGAGACAGAGAATTGTAATTTGAAATAAAAGGTTGATCAAAGATTTCTTAATGTTCATTATTAGGTATATTGCTTATTCAATTAATAATACTCATGAAGTAAAAATAATGTTATTTGTGAAAAGATTTCAGAAATCCACCATTAAGAATTACCAAAAAATATTTTTTGTTACATTACATTTATACACGGTTTATTTTTTACAAAGAGTTGGATACTTTAGAATGGAATATGGCACAGTCAGGCCAAGTCATCATCTTCCCGTGGACGCTTGCGTGGGTTTGATGGAGATTTTGTTTTTCTTGCTTCTGTTTTGGAAACTTCAATATCACGAAAACCTTGATGCTACAAAATAAAACAAAAATACATTATTTTCTTGTGAAGTCTCTTTAGCACTAGCCAATTTTTTATAAAAAAAAAATCTGTCTTAAAATGACAGGGCGGGCCGTGGACTCGTCGTACCATAGAAGAAATTAATTTATCAGGTAAGCATAAATTTACTTTTCTTCTATAAGGTACGACGAGTCCACGGATTCATCCTTTACTTGTGGGATACAATACCAAAGCTACAGGACACGGATGAACGGGAGGGACAAGACAGATGGCTAAACAGAAGGCACCACTGCTTGAAGAACTTGTCTCCCAAAAATAGCCTCCGAAGAAGCAAAAGTATCAAATTTGTAAAATTTGGAAAAGGTATGAAGCGAAGACCAAGTCGCAGCCTTAAAAATCTGTTCAACAGAAGCATCATTTTCAAAAGCCCAAGTGGAAGCCACCACTCTGGTAGAGTGAGCTGTAATTCTTTCAGGAGGCTGCTGTCCAAACGGATGATGCTTTTCAGCCAAAAAGAAAGAGAGATAGCCGTAGCTTTTTGACCTCTACGTTTTCCAGAATAGACAACAAACAGTGAAGATGTTTGACGGAAAACTTTGGTCGCTTGCAAGTAAAACTTCAAAGCACGAACCACGTCCAAGTTGGGCAACAGACGCTCCTTCTTAGAGGAAGGATTAGGACACAGAGAAGGAACAACAAATTCCTGATTAATATTCCTATTAGTAACAACCTTAGGAAGGAATACAGGTTTGGTACGCAAAACCACCTTATCAGCATAGAAAACAAGATGAGGCGAGTCGCATTGCAATGCAGATAGTTCAGAAACTCTTCGAGCCGAAGAGATAGCAACTAAAAACAGAACTTTCCAAGATAGAAGCTTAACATCTATGGAATGCATAGGTTCAAACGGAACCCCTTGAAGAACTTTAAACCTGTTGCTCCGCCTTGCAGTTTGAATTTAGTTTTTAAACACAGGCTTGATTCTAACTAAAGCCTGACAGAACGACTGACCGGCTGGAACATCTGCCAGACGCTTGTGCAGTAAAATTGATAAAGCAGATATCTGTCCCTTTAAGGAACTAGCTGATAGGACAAAATCCTAGGAATCCTGATCTTACTCCATGAGTAGCCCTTGGATTCGCACCAATAAAGATATTTATGCCATATCTTATGACAAATTTTCCTAGTGACAGGCTTTCGAGCCTGAATCAAGGTATCTATGACCGACTCAGAGAAACCGCGCTTGGATAAAATCAAGCGTTCAATATCCAGGCAGTCCGCTGCAGAGAAACTAGATTTGGATGCTGGAACGGACCCTGAATCAGAAGGTCCTGTCTCAGTGGCAGAGTCCATGGTGGAAGAGATGACATGTCCACCAGGTCTGCATACCAAGTCCTGCGTGGCAATGCAGGTGCTATCAAAATCACCGAAGCTCTCTCCTGTTTGATTCTGGCAATCAAACGAGGAAGGAGAGGAAATGGTGGAAACACATAAGCCAGGCTGAACAACCAGGGTACTGCTAGAGCATCTATCAGTACTGCCTGAGGATCCCTTGACCTGGACCCGTAACAAGGACGTTTGGAGTTCTGACGAGACGCCATCAGATCCAATTCTGGTGTGCCCCATTGCTGAATCAATTGTTCAAACACCTCTGGATGGAGTTCCCACTCCCCCGGATGAAAAGTCTGACGACTTAGAAAATCCGCTTCCCAGTTCTCCACTCCTGGGATATAGATTGCAGATAGATGGCAAGAATGAGTCTCTGACCATCGAATTATTTTGGTAACCTCTATCATCTCTAGAGAACTCTTTGTTCCCCCCTGATGATCGATATATGCTACAGTCGTGATATTGTCCGACTGGAATCTTATGAATCTGGCCGAGGCCAGCTGAGGCCACGCCTGAAGCGCGTTGAATATCACTCTCAGTTCTAGAATATTTATTGGTGGGAGAGCCTCCTCCTGAGTCCACAAACCCTGTGCTTTCAGGGAATTTCAGACTGCACCCCAGCCCAATAGGCTGGCGTCCGTCGTCACTATGACCCACGCTGGCCTGCGGAAACACATTCCCTGGGACAGATGATCCTGTGACAACCACCAAAGAAGAGAGAGTCTCTGGTCTCTTGATCCAGATGTATCTGAGGAGATAAATCTGCATAATCCCCATTCCACTGTTTGAGTATGCATAGTTGCAGTGGTCTGAGATGCAAGCGAGCAAACGGAACTATGTCCATTGCCGCTACCATTAGTCCGATTACCTCCATACACTGAGCCACTGACGGCCGAGGAATGGAATGAAGAGCTTGGCAGGTGGTTAAAATCTTTGATTTCCTGACCTCTGTCAGAAAAATTTTAATGTCCACCGAATCTATCAGAGTTCCCAGGAATGAAACTCTTGTGAGAGGGATAAGTGAACTCTTTTTTACGTTCACCTTCCACCCGTGAGATCTTAGAAAAGCCAACACGATGTCCATGTCAGACTTGGCTAGTTGGTAAGTCGACGCCTGAATTAAGATATTGTCCAGATAAGGTGCCACTGCTATGCCCCGCGGCCTTAGAACCGCCAGAAGGGACCCTAGCACCTTTGTGAAAATTCTGGGAGCTGTGGCCAACCCGAAGGGAAGAGCAACAAACTGGTAATGCTTGTCCAGAAGGGCGAACCTGAGGAACTGGTGATGGTCTTTGTGGATAGGGATGTGTAGATACGCATCCTTTAAGTCCACGGTGGTCATATATTGACCCTCCTGGATCATTGGTAAAATAGTCAGAATGGTCTCCATCTTGAAAGATGGGACTCTGAGGAATTTGTTTAGGATCTTGAGATCATAAATCGGTCTGAAGGTTCCCTCTTTTTTGGGAACCACAAACAGATTGGAGTAAAACCCCTGCCCCTGTTCTGTTTTCGGAACTGGGCGGATCACTCCCATGGTATATAGGTCTTCTACACAGCGTAAGAACGCCTCTCTTTTTGTCTGGTTTGCAGACAATTGAGAAAGATGGAACCTCCCCCTTGGAGGAGAATCTTTGAAATCTAGAAGATACCCCTGGTTTACAATTTCTAAAGCCCAGGAGTCCTTAACGTCTCTTGCCCAAGCCTGAGCAAAGAGAGAAAGTATGCCCCCTACTAGATCCGGTCCCGGATCGGGGGCTACCCCTTCATGCTGTCTTGGTGGCAGCAGCGGGCTTCTTGGCCTGTTTACCTTTGTTCCAAGTCTGGTTAGGTCTCCAGACTGACTTGGATTGAGCAAAATTCCCCTCTTGTTTTTCTTATTTGTCTTATCCTGAGGAAGGGCATGGCCTTTCCCTCCAGTGATGTCTGAAATGATCTCTTTCAGTTCAGGCCTGAATAGGGTCTTACCTTTGAAAGGGATGGCTAAAAGCTTAGATTTTGATGACACATCAGCAGACCAGGACTTAAGCCATAACGCTCTACGCGATAAAATGGCAAAACCTGAATTCTTTGCCGCTAATTTAGTCAGTTGAAAAGCGGCATCTGTAATTAAAGAATTAGCTAGCTTGAGAGCCCTAATTCTATCCAGAATATCATCTAATGGGGTCTCAACCTGAAGAGCCTCCTCCAGAGCCTCAAACCAAAAAGCAGCTGCAGTAGTTACAGGAACAATGCACGATATAGGTTGGAGAAGAAAAACCTGATGAACAAATATTTTCTTTAGGAGACCCTCTAATTTTTTATCCATAAGATCTTTGAAAGCACAATTGTCCTCAATAGGTATAGCTGTACGCTTAGCCAGGGTAGAAATAGCTCCCTCCACCTTAGGGACCGTCTGCCACGAGTCCCGCATGGTGTCTGATATGGGAAACATTTTCTTAAAAGTAGGAGGGGGAGCGAACAGAATACCTGGTCTATCCCACTCCTTATTAACAATGTCCGAAATCCTCTTAGGGACCGGAAAAACACCAGTGTAGGCAGGAACCTCTAGAAATCTGTCCATTTTACACAATTTCTCTGGAACTAAAATAGGGTCACAATCATCCAGAGTCGCTAAAACCTCCCTGAGCAACAAGCAGAGGTGTTCTAGTTTAAATTTAAAAGCTGTCATCTGAGTCTGTCTGAGGGAACATCTTTCCTGAATCAGAAATCTCTCCCTCAGACAGCAAATCCCTCATCCCTAACTCAGAACATTGTGAGGGTACATCGGATATGGCTAATAAAGCGTCAGAGGGCTCAGCATTTGTTCTCACACCAGACCTACTGCGCTTCACCTGCAATCCAGGCAGTTTAGATAAAACCTCTGTGAGGGTAGTATTCATAACTGCGGCCATATCTTGCAGGGTGAAAGAATTAGACGCACTAGAAGTACTTGGCGTCGCTTGTGCGGGCGTTAATGGTTGTGACACTTGGGGAGAATTAGATGGCATAACCTGATTCCCTTCTGACTGAGAATCATCCTGCGACATACTTTTAGTAGCTAAAATATGTTCTTTGCAGTTTATTGACCTTTCAGTGCATGATGGACACATTCTAAGTGGGGGGTTCACAATGGCTTCTAAACATATTGAACATTGACTTTCCTCAATGTCAGACATGTTGAACAGGCTAGTAATGACTACAAACAAGCTTGAAAACACTTTATTTAGTGAAATAAACAACAATCTTAAAAAACCGGTACTGCGCCTTTAAGAGAAAAAAAGCATACACGTTCTGCAAAACTGCTTTAAAATGCACCAATCTTTTCAAATTTTTGATATCAGACTCAATTTGTGTAGTTAAGGTTGCCCCACAAGAAAAACAAACATTTAACCCTTTATTGTGCAAACTGGATTGATAAGGCCTAAATCCGGAAAAAAACACCTCCAGCACCTCACCACAGCCCTGCTGTGGCGCCTACCTGCCCTCAGGGATTGGAAAAATGGGGTTAAAGCTTCAATTTGGCCCAAAACTTCCACAAGGGCCCTCCGGAGTTGGAGCTTGCTGCTTGCTAAGTGAATACAACTGCGCATCTGAGGTGCGAAAATAGGCCCCGCCCATCTCACTCAATGTCTTTACAGCCTCAAAGAACCGCACCAGACTAGCCATGTGGGTTCTGAGACCCAAAAAATAAGCCAAGTGTACCCTCAATAAAGTTGCCAAAAAAAACATAATTTATGTAAGAACTTACCTGATAAATTCATTTCTTTCATATTAGCAAGAGTCCATGAGCTAGTGACGTATGGGATATACATTCCTACCAGGAGGGGCAAAGTTTCCCAAACCTTAAAATGCCTATAAATACACCCCTCCCCACACCCACAATTCAGTTTAACGAATAGCCAAGAAGTGGGGTGATAAAAAAGGAGCGAAAGCTTCAAAATAAGGAATTGGAATAATTGTGCTTTATACAAAAAAATCATAACCACCACAAAAAAAGGGTGTGCCTCATGGACTCTTGCTAATATGAAAGAAATGAATTTATCAGGTAAGTTCTTACAAAAATTATGTTTTCTTTCATGTAATTAGCAAGAGTTCATGAGCTAGTGACGTATGGGTTAATAAATACCCAAGATGTGGAACTTCCCCGCAAGAGTCACTAGAGAGGGAGGGATTAAATAAAGACAGCCAATTCCGCTGAAAAATAATAATCCACAACCCAAATCAAAAGTTTTAATCTCAATAATGAAAAAAACTGAAATTATAAGCAGAAGAATCAAACTGAAACAGCTGCCTGAAGTACTTTTCTACCAAAAACTGCTTCAGAAGAAGAAAACACATCAAAATGGTAGAATTTAGTATAAGTATGCAAAGAAGACCAAGTAGCTGCTTTGCAAATCTGATCAACAGAAGCTTCATTCCTAAACGCCCAGGAAGTAGAAACTGACCTAGTAGAATGAGCCGTAATTCTTTGAGGCGGGGATTTACCCGACTCTACATAAGCATGATGAATCAAAGACTTTAACCAAGACGCCAAAGAAATGGCGGAGGCCTTCTGACCTTTTCTGGACCCAGAAAAGATAACAAATAGACTAGAAGTCTTTCTAAAATCTTTAGTAGCTTCAACATAATATTTTAAAGCTCTTACTACATCCAAAGAATGTAAAGATCTCTCCTTTGAATTCCTAGGATTAGGACACAATGAAGGAACAACAATTTCTCTACTAATGTTGTTAGAATTCACAACCTTAGGTAAAAATTTAAATGAAGTCCGCAACAATGACTTATCCTGATGAAAAATCAGAAAAGGAGATTCACAAGAAAGAGCAGATAACTCAGAAACTCTTCTAGCAGAAGAGATGGCCAAAAGGAACAGAACTTTCCAAGAAAGTAATTTAATGTCCAGAGAATGCATAGGTTCAAACGGAGGAGCTTGTAAAGCCCTCAGAACCAAATTAAGACTCCAAGGAGGAGAGATTGACTTAATGACAGGTTTGATGCGAACCAAAGCCTGTACAAAACAATGAATATCAGGAAGATTAGCAATCTTTCTATGAAAAAGAACAGAGAGAGCAGAGATTTGTCCTTTCAAGGAACTTGCAGACAAACCTTTATCCAAACCATCCTGAAGAAACTGTAAAATTCTAGGAATTCTAAAAGAATCAAGCGTTCAATTTCCATACCTTCAAATTTAATGATTTGAGATCCTGATGGAAAAAAAGGGCCTTGAGATAGAAGGTCTGGTCTTAACGGAAGAGTCCACGGTTGGCAACTGGCCATCCGAATGAGATCCGCATACCAAAACCTGTGAGGCCATGCTGGAGCCACCAGCAGTACAAACGAACGTTCCATTAGAATTTTGGAAATCACTTTGGAAGAAGAACTAGAGGCGGAAAGATATAGGCAGGATGATAATTTCAAGGAAGCGACAACGCGTCCACTGCCTTTGCCTGAGGATCCCTGGATCTGGACAGATACCTGGGAAGTTTCTTGTTTAGATGAGAGGCCATCAGATCTATTTCTGGAAGTCCCCAGATTTGAACAATCTGAAGAAATACCTCTGGGTGAAGGGACCATTCACCCGGATGTAACGTCTGGCGACTGAGATAATCCGCTTCCCAATTGTCTACACCTGGGATGTGAACCGCAGAGATTAGACAGGAGCTGGATTCCGCCCATACAAGTATTCGAGATACTTCTTTCATAGCCTGAGGACTGTGAGTCCCACCCTGATGATTGACATATGCCACGGTTGTGACATTGTCTGTCTGAAAACAAATAAACGATTCTCTCTTCAGAAGAGGCCAGAACTGAAGAGCTCTGAAAATTGCACGGAGTTCCAAAATGTTTATTGGTAATCTCGCCTCCTGAGATTCCCAAACCCCCTGCGCTGTCAGAGATCCCCATACAGCTCCCCAACCTGACAGACTCGCATCTGTTGAGATCACAGTCCAGGTTGGACGAACAAAAGAGGCCCCTTGGACTAAACGATGGTGATCTATCCACCACGTCAGAGAGTGTCGTACATTGGGATTTAAGGATATTAATTGTGATATCTTTGAATAATCCCTGCACCATTGGTTCAGCATACAAAGCTGAAGAGGTCGCATGTGAAAACGAGCAAAGGGGATCGCGTCCGATGCAGCAGTCATGAGACCTAGAATTTCCATGCATAAAGCTACCGAAGGGAATGATTGAGACTGAAGGTTTTGACAGGTCTGAAACCAATTTCAGACGTCTCTTTTCTGTTAGAGACAAGGTCATGGACACTGAATCTATTTGAAAACCTAGAAAGGTTACCCTTGTCTGAGGAATCAAGGAACTCTTTGGTAAATTGATCCTCCAACCATGTTTTTGAAGAAACGACACAAGTTGATTCGTATGAGATTCTGCAGAATGTGAAGACTGAGCAAGTACCAAGATATTGTCCAAATAAGGAAATACCGCAATACCCTGTTCTCTGATTACAGAGAGAAGGGCACTGAGAACCTTTGAAAAGATCCTTGGAGCTGTTGCTAGGCCAAACGGAAAAGCCACAAACTGGTAATGCTTGTCTAGAAAAGAGAATCTCAGAAACTGAAAGTGATCTGGATGAATCGGAATATGAAGATATGCATCCTGTAAATCTATTGTGGACATATAATGCCCTTGCTGAACAAAAGGCAGAATAGTCCTTATATTTACCATTTTGAATGTTGGTATCCTTACATAACGATTCAATATCTTTAGATCCAGAACTGGTCTGAAGGAATTCTCCTTCTTTGGTACAATGAATAGATTTGAGTAAAACCCCAGACCCTGTTCCAGAACTGGAACTGGCACAATTACTCCAGCCAACTCTAGATCTGAAACACATTTCAGAAATGCCTGAGCCTTCACTGGATTTATTGGAATGAGAGAGAAAAAATCTCTTCGCAGGCGGCCTATACCTATATAGGACTAGGTTCCTCCATCTTTAAAGCGATTAAAACTTCTTTAAGTAAAGAGCGAATAAATTCCATTTTAAATAAATATGAAGATTTATCAGTGTCAATATCTGAGATAGAATCTTCTGAACCAGAAAAAACCTTCATCAGAAACAGACAAATCAGAATGATGATGGTCATTTAAAATTTCATCTGAAAAATGAGAAGTTTTAAAAGACCTTTTACGTTTACTGGAAGGAGGAATAACAGACATAGCCTTCCTAATAGATTTAGAAACAAATTATTTTATATTAACAGGAACATCCTGAACATTAGATGTTGAGGGAACAGCAACAGGTAATGGTATATTACTAATGGAAATATTATCTGCATTAGCAAGCTTATCATGACATTCATCACAAACTACAGCCGGAGGAACAGTTACCACAAGTTTACAACAAATGCACTTAACTTTGGTAGAACCAACATCAGGCAGCGACTTTCCAGAAGTAGATTCTGATCCAGGGTCAATCTGAGACATCTTGCAATATGTAATAGAAAAAACAACATATAAAGCAAAATTATCAAATTCCTTAAATGACAGTTTCAGGAATGGGAAAAAATGCCAATGAACAAGCCTCTAGCAACCAGAAGCAATGAAAAACAAGACTGAAATAATGTGAGAAAAAGGTGGAGACAAGAATGACGCCCACATTTTTTAGCGCCAAAAAAGACGCCCACATTATTGGCGCCTTAAATTTTTCGGCGCCAAGAATGACGCCACATCCGGTGACACCGACATTTTTGTCGCAAAACGTAAAAAAAAAAGACGCAATCACGAACAACTTCCGGCGCCAAGTATGACGCCGGAAATGATTAAAAAAATTTTGCGCCAAAAAAGTCAGCGCCAAGAATGACGCAATAAATTGAAGCATTTTCAGCCCCCGCGAGCCTAACAGCCCACAGGGAAAAAAAAAGTCAATTGAAACAATTTTTAAGGTAAGAAAAAAAATTGATTATTCATATGCATAATCCCAAATAATGAAACTGACTGTCTGAAATAAGGAATATTGATCATCCTGAATCAAGGCAAATATAAGTTTAAAGACATATATTTAGAACTTTATATATAAAGTGCCCAACCATAGCTTAGAGTGTCACAAAAAATAAGACTTACTTACCCCAGGACACTCATCTACATATAGTAGATAGACAAACCAGTACTGAAACGAGAATCAGTAGAGGTAATGGTATATAAGAGTATATCGTCGATCTGAAAAGGGAGGTAAGAGATGAATCTCTACGACCGATAACAGAGAACCTATGAAATAGATCCCGTAGAAGGAGACCATTGAATTCAAATAGGCAATACTCTCTTCACATCCCTCTGACATTCACTGCACTCTGAGAGGAAAACCGGGCTCCAGCCTGCTGCGAAGCGCATATCAACGTACAAACTTACTTCACCACCTCCACGGGAGGCAAAGTTTGAAAAACTGAATTGTGGGTGTGGTGAGGGGTGTATTTATAGGCATTTTAATGTTTGGGAAACTTTGCCCCTCCTGGTAGGAATGTATATCCCATACGTCACTAGCTCATGGACTCTTGCTAATTACATGAAAGAAACGTTATTGCCCAAAAAACGTTAACAGCACTCCCAGTTCACAAAACGTTTGCCCACAAACATTCAAAAACTCAGTGTCAACCATTTTTTAATTAGCCCCTTATGCAAGCTTAGTAATGCCCTTCTATAGCTCTTAGGATTACTGCTTACCCTTACCCTCATGGGGATACTGTCAGCCTTTCTGAAATACACAGTCTCTCTAGAAAAAATGAATGAACATACCTCACTGCTATATAGCATGAAAACGTTCCTCACACTGAAGTTTCTTGTACCCCTCAGCCTCTGTGGGAACTGCTCTGGATCTTAGAGACAAATGCTAAGATCATCATCCTCCAGGCAGAAGTCTTCATCCATCTGCTGCCTGAGAGTAAATAGTACACACCGGTACCATTTAAAACAAAAAACTTGCTTGAAGAAATTAAAAACTAATATTTTATCACCTCTTTCACTTTACCCTTCCTAGTACTTAGAGTAGGCAAAGAGAATGACTGGGGGGTGGAGCTAAGGGAGGAGCTATATAGACAGCTCTGCTGTGGTGCTCTTTGCCACTTCCTGTTAGCAGGAGGATAATATCCCACAAGTAAAGGATGAATCCGTGGACTCGTCGTACCTAATAGAAGAAAATGAATTATGCAAAGTAAAATAATCATAACGCATATGGTATATGATAAAGTAAATACATATTAAATATAATATGATTTTGGAATTTTTGTCCTTGATAAAGAAGCATAGATCAGTTTATGAATTTCAGATTTCCCTAAGTGTCTTCTTCTTCTTAGGATGCAATGTGGTTGTCCAAGATGGACATGTTTGTGTTTTCTTGGTAATTTTCTGGCCTTGATCTATGCCAGCTTGTTGAAGTTCATGGTATGCAGAGATCATGTAGACAAACTGTGTGAAATCCTAACAGGTATGCTCAAATGGTTTTGTTATTTTTCAGCTTTTGGGTTAAAGGTCTCTATTAAACTTTTGTTTATAAGAGGGAAGAAAGTGGTTTCCACGTGGCCTAGGTCTGAGCTTGACAATTGTTGGGTGTCATGTCTGCTAGAAAATACAATGTGGAACCATTAACCAAGAGGTTAAATCACTAGGTCGGTGTGTAACAGTAAAAGCATATACAGAATATATTTTAATAAAGATTTTTTTTTTTTATTATGCTCCCAGGTACAAATCTACAGGTAATTAATATAGAACACTGCTTGCGCTATAAATGTTTAGGAAATAGACCAGCACCACAGTAAAAATAAGTCCCTATAACCTAGTAACAAAATAGTCCAACAGCAAATCAAATACTATGGGCGCCTAAAAGGCAAGTCTTAAAGGGACCTATAACACCTTCTAAAAAATGTTTAAACGGGCACAGCAGTCAGGTGATGTGCATGACAGATAATTGTATAAATAAAGTTAAGAGAAGGATTATCAGAATGCTCCCTCACTGTAGTGCTAATCGAGTGCTGTATAAACATCATATGTGCCTCATATTTATAAAAATAAACATTCAGTTTGTGCATGCATTGTTTTAAAATCAAAGCACTAAAAAACTTTTCCTAGGTTAGAAATTCTTCTGCACTATTGAGTACACAGCTAGAGGAATCTTTGTGTTTTAATAGCAAGCTACACGGGGAGGAGGAGAGACATGCTTTGTGTAAAGGCACCTGAATAACGCTGTTTATACATTTAAGTAGAAGATTTATGCAGCAAGCTAGTAGCTACACCGGGAGGAGTGGGAAGCAGGGGCATGTTCCTTGTGAAGGCAGCTGAATAACGCTGTATACATTTTAGTAGTTAGAAGATTTATGCACTTACTGCAATAGCAAGCTACACCGGGAGGAGTGGGGAGGAGGGGCATGCTCCGTGGGAAGAAGGCAGCTGAATAACACTGCATATACATTTTACTTCAAAAGACAATAAGCCATTAAAAAGATGCTTACACACTTAGTTCATAAATCTTCTAGTAAAATGTATATACAGCGTTATTCATCTGACTTCTTCCCACAGAGCATGCCCCTCCTTCCTCTTCCCCCTCCTCCCCATGTAGCTTGCTATTAGCAAAAACAAACATTCCAGACGTGCACTCACGCAGAAAAACATAATTTATGTAAGAACTTACCTGATAAATTCATTTCTTTCATATTAGCAAGAGTCCATGAGCTAGTGACGTATGGGATATACATTCCTACCAGGAGGGGCAAAGTTTCCCAAACCTTAAAATGCCTATAAATACACCCCTCACCACACCCACAAATCAGTTTAACGAATAGCCAAGAAGTGGGGTGATAAGAAAAAAGTGCGAAAGCATAAAAAATAAGGAATTGGAATAATTGTGCTTTATACAAAAAAATCATAACCACCACAAAAAAGGGTGGGCCTCATGGACTCTTGCTAATATGAAAGAAATGAATTTATCAGGTAAGTTCTTACATAAATTATGTTTTCTTTCATGTAATTAGCAAGAGTCCATGAGCTAGTGACGTATGGGATAATGACTACCCAAGATGTGGATCTTTCCACGCAAGAGTCACTAGAGAGGGAGGGATAAAATAAAGACAGCCAATTCCTGCTGAAAATAATCCACACCCAAAATAAAGTTTAATGAAAACATAAGCAGAAGATTCAAACTGAAACCACTGCCTGAAGTACTTTTCTACCAAAAACTGCTTCAGAAGAATAAAACACATCAAAAATGGTAGAATTTAGTAAAAGTATGCAAAGAGGACCAAGTTGCTGCTTTGCGAATCTGATCAACCGAAGCTTCATTCCTAAACGCCCAGGAAGTAGAAACTGACCTAGTAGAATGAGCTGTAATCCTTCGAGGTGGAGTTTTACCCGACTCGACATAGGCATGATGAAATAAAGATTTCAACCAAGATGCCAAAGAAATGGCAGAAGCTTTCTGGCCTTTTCTAGAACCGGAAAAGAAGACAAATAGACTAGAAGTCTTTCGAAAAGACTTAGTAGCTTCAACATAATAATACAAAGCTCTAACAGCATCCAAAGAATGCAATGATTTCTCCTTAGAATTCATAGGATTAGGACATAATGAAGGAACCACAATTTCTCTACTAATGATGTTAGAATTCACAACCTTAGGTAAAAAATTCAAAAGAAGTTTGCAGCACCGCCTTATCCTGATGAAAAATCAGAAAAGGAGACTCACAAGAAAGAGCAGATAATTCAGAGACTCTTCTGGTAGAAGAGATGGCCAAAAGAAACAAAACTTTCCAAGAAAGTAATTTAATGACCAAAGAATACATGGGTTCAAAAGGAGGAGCTTGAAGAGCCCCCAGAACCAAATTCAAACTCCAAGGAGGAGAAATTGACTTAATGACAGGTTTTATACGAACCAAAGTTTGTACAAAACAATGAATATCAGGAAGATTAGCAATCTTTCTGTGAAAAAGAACAGAAAGAGCAGAGATTTGTCCATACAAGGAACTTGCGGACAAACCTTTATCTAAACCATCCTGAAGAAACTGTAAAATTCTCGGTATTCAAAAAGAATGGCAAGAAAAATGATGAGAAAGACACTAAGAAATATAAGTCTTCCAGACTCTATAATATATCTCTCTAGATACAGATATACAAGCCTGTCACATAGTATCAATCACAGAGTCAGAGAAACCTCTTTGACCAAAACTCCATACCTTAAAATTTAAGGATTTGAGATCCTGATGGAAGAAAGGACCTTGCGACAGAAAGTCTGGTCTTAACGGAAGAGTCCACAGCTGGCAAGAGGCCATCCGGACAAGATCCGCATACTAAAACCTGAGAGGCCATGCTGGAGCTACCAGCAGGACAAACGAGCATTCCTTTAGAATCTTGGAGAATACTCTTGGAAGAAGAACTAGAGGCGGAAATATATAGGCAGGATGATACTTCCAAGGAAGTGATAATGCATCCACTGCCTCCGCCCGAGGATCCCGGGATCTGGACAGATACTAGGGAAGTTTCTTGTTTAGATGAGAAGCCATCAGATCTATTTCTGGGAGTTCCCACATTTGAACAATCTGAAGAAATACCTCTGGGTGAAGAGACCATTCGCCCGGATGCAACGTTTGGCGACTGAGATAATCCGCTTCCCAATTGTCTATACCTGGGATATGAACCGCAGAGATTAGACAGGAGCTGGATTCTGGCCAAACCAAAATTCGAGATACTTCTTTCATAGCCAGAGGACTGTGAGTCCCTCCTTGATGATTGATGTATGCCACAGTTGTGACATTGTCTATCTGAAAACAAATGAACAACTCTCTCTTCAGAAGAGGCCAAGACTGAAGAGCTCTGAAAATTGCACGGAGTTCCAAAATATTGATCGGTAATCTCACCTCCTGAGATTCCCAAACCCCTTGTGCCGTCAGAGACCCCCACACAGCTCCCCAACCTGTAAGACTTGCATCTGTTGAGATTATAGTCCAGGTCGGAAGAACAAAGAAGCCCCCTGAACTAAACGATGGTGATCTGTCCACCAAGTCAGAGTGTGTCGTATAATCGGTTTAAAGATATTAATTTAGATATCTTTGTGTAATCCCTGCACCATTGGTTCAGCATACAGAGCTGAAGAGGTCGCATGTGAAAACGAGCAAAGGAGATCGCATCCGATGCGGCAGTCCTAAGACCTAAAATTTCCATGCATAAGGCTACCAAAGGGAATGATTTTGACTGAAGGTTTTGACAAGCTGATATCAATGTTAAACTTCTCTTGTCTGACAAGGACAGAGTCATAGACACTGAATCTATCTGGAAACCTAAAAAGGTTACCCTTGTCTGAGGAATCAATGAACTTTTTGGTAAATTGATCCTCCAACCATGATCTTGAAGAAACAACACAAGTCGATTCGTATGAGATTCTGCAAAAATGTGAAGACTGAGCAAGTACCAAGATATCGTCCAAATAAGGAAATACCAAAACCCTGTTCTCTGATTACAGACAGAAGGGCACCGAGAACTTTTGAAAAAATTCTTGGAGCTGATGCTAGGCCAAACGGTAGAGCCACAAAACTGGTAATGCTTGTCTAAAAAGAGAATCTCAGAAACTAAAAGTGATCTGGATGAATCGGAATATGCAGATATGCATCCTGTAAATCTATTGTAGACATATAATGCCCTTGCTAAACAAAAGGCAGGATAGTCCTACAGTTACCATCTTGAATGTTGGTATCCTTACATAACGATTCAATATTGATAGATCCGGAACTGGTCTGAAGGAATTGACCTTCTTTGGTACAATGAAGAGATAGAATAAAACCCCAGCCCCTGTTCCAGAACTGGAACTGGCATAATTACTCCAGCCAACTCTAGATCTGAAACACATTTCAGAAATGCTGAGCCTTTGCTGGGTTTACTGGGACACGGGAAAGAAAAAAAAATCTCTTTGCAGGAGGCCTTAACTTGAAGCCAATTCTGTACCTTTCTGAAACAATGTTCTGAAACCAGAGATTGTGAACGGAATTGATCCAAATTTCTTTGAAGAAAACGTAATCTGCCCCATACCAGCTGAGCTGGAATGAGGGCCGCACCTTCATGGGTACTTAGGAGCTGGCTTTAGGTTTCTATAAGGCTTGGATATATTCCAAACTGGAAATGGTTTCCAAACTGATACCGCTCCTGAGGATGTTCCTTGTTGTGAGGAAAGGAACTAAAACGATTATTAGACCTAAATTTACCTTAGATTTTTTATCCTTTGGTAAAAAAGTTCCCTTCCCTCCAGTAACAGTTGAGATAATAGAATCCAACTGAAAACCGAATAATTTATTACCCTGGAAAGAAAGGGAAAGCAAAGTTGACTTAGAAGACATATCAGCATTCCAAGTTTTAAGCCATAAAGCTCTTCTAGCTAAAATAGCTAGAGACATATACCTGACATCAACTCTAATGATATCAAAAGATGGTATCACAAATAAAATTATTAGCATGTTATAGAATAATAATAATGCTATAAAATTATGATCTGTTACTTGTTGCGCTAAAGCTTCTAACCAAAAAGTTGAAGTTGCAGCAACATCCGCTAAAAATATAGCAGGAGTAGAGACAGCCCCATTAACCTTAGGGATTTTGTCCCAAAAAACTCTAATCTGTCAGATGGCACAGGATATAATTGCTTAAAACGTTTTAGAAGGAGTAAATGAATTACCCAAATTATTACATTCCCTGGAAATTACTTCAGAAATAGCATCAGGGAGAGAAAACACATCTGGAATAACTACAGGAGATTTAAAAACCTTATTTAAACGTTTAGATTTAGTATCAAGAGGACCAGAATCCTCTATTTCTAATGCAATTAATACTTCTTTAAGTAAAGAACGAATAAATTCCATCTTGAACAAATACAAAGATTTATCAGCATCAACCTCTGAGACAGAAACCTCTGAACCAGAAGAACCATTATCAGTATCAGAATGATGATGTTCATTTAAAAATTCATCTGAAAAAAGAGAAGTTTTAAAAGACTTTTATGTATACTAGAAGGAGAAATAACAGACATAGCCTTCTTAATGGATTTAAAAATAAAATCTCTTATGTTATCAGGAACACTCTGAAAATTAGATGTTGACGGAACAGCAACAGTTAATGTAACAGTACTAAAGGAAATTTTATCTGCATTAATAAGTTTGTCATGACATGCAATACAAACAACAGCTGGAGAAACAGATACCAAAAGTTTATAGCAGATACACTTAGCTTGGTAGCTCCAGCACCGGGCAGCGATTTTCCTGAAGTATCTTCTGACTCAGTTGCAACGTGGAACATCTTGCAATATGTAATAGAAAAAACAACATATAAAGCAAAATTGATCAAATTCCTTAAATGACAGTTTCAGGAATGGGAAAAAAATGCCAGTGAACAAGCTTCTAGCAACCAGAAGCAATAAATAATGAGACTTAAATAATGTGGAGACAAAAATGACGCCCATATTTTTTAGCGCCAAATAAGACGCCCACATTATTTGGCGCCTAAATGCTTTTGGCGCCAAAAATGACGCCACATCCGGAACGCCGACACTTTTGACGCAAAAAAAACGTCAAAAAATGACGCAACTTCCGGCGACACGTATGACGCCGGAAACAGAAAAAAAATTTTGCGCCAAAAAAGTCCGCGCCAAGAATGACGCAATAAAATGAAGCATTTTCAGCCCCCGTGAGCCTAACAGCCCACAGGGAAAAAGTCAAATTTTTTAAGGTAAGAAAAAATGATTGATTCAAATGCATTATCCCAAATATGAAACTGTCTGAAAAATAAGGAATGTTGAACATCCTGAGTCAAGGCAAATAAATGTTTGAATACATATATTTAGAACTTTATAAAAAAGTGCCTTACCATAGCTTAGAGTGTCACAGAAAAGCTTACTTACTTACCCCAGGACACTCATCTACATGTTGTAGAAAGCCAAACCAGTACTGAAACGAAAATCAGCAGAGGTAATGGTATATATATAAGAGTATATCGTCGATCTGAAAAGGGAGGTAAGAGATGAATCTCTACGACCGATAACAGAGAACCTATGAAATAGACCCCGTAGAAGGAGATCATTGCATTCAAATAGGCAATACTCTCCTCACATCCCTCTGACATTCACTGCACGCTGAGAGGAAAACCGGGCTCCAACCTGCTGCGGAGCGCATATCAACGTAGAATCTAGCACAAACTTACTTCACCACCTCCATAGGAGGCAAAGTTTGTAAAACTGATTTGTGGGTGTGGTGAGGGGTGTATTTATAGGCATTTTAAGGTTTGGGAAACTTTGCCCCTCCTGGTAGGAATGTATATCCCATACGTCACTAGCTCATGGACTCTTGCTAATTACATGAAAGAAAAGTTTTTTAGTGCTTTGATTTTAAAACAAGGAATGCACAAACTGAATGTTTATTTATATAAATATGAGGCACACATGATGTTATACAGCACTCGATTAGCACTACAGTTAGAGAGCAATCTGATAATCCTTCTCTTAACTTTATTTATACAATTATCTGTCATGCACATCACCTGACTGCTGTGCCTGTGAGCAACGTGCGTTACAACATGGCAGCACACATAGCAGCATTGAGCTCATATCACCATTCTGATTGACAACACTCTTTTTGAATATACTGGGGGTAAGCTGCACAGACTGGCTAAAAATACTTTATTACTAAATTTGGAGTACATTTATGAATTTACAGCAGAAGTTAGTTGGCAGAATATGCAGCAGGTGTTTAGTGTCCCTTTAAGAACATATATGCCTATTTATAGTAGATATGTCTATTTAAAAAGTAAATATAAATATTTATACCAGTCTATGCAATGAGTAATATAATAAATTTAATTAAAAGAAATATATATAATGTAACAATAAAAAATCTGACATGAATTCATAGATACTTAAAATCCTATAAAAACAATAATGTACAATTGGGGATATATAAATCAATACGGTCTGTTTTTTAAATATATCACCTCTTTTTAAATGTATGACCTCTGCTGCAGACAGGGTTATAAACAGTGATTTGAGCAGTATATTGAGCAATGCATACAATAATATGAGTATGAGTATATTTGATGATATTTGGTAAATATTTTTTACAAAGTTCCAGCTAAGTTTGCTATCTTCAGTTAGATCCAATATCTATATGATCAAATGTTTATATGATCCAGCAGGTTTGCACATAGTATAGTCAAGAGAATGGGAAAAGATTGGTACCTTATTCACTCAGGAGCTCCAAGTATTTGTATTCCTGGAGTGGTGGTTATACCACCTGAAACAAACAGCTCTGGGAACCCAATGGGGTGAAAAGAAGAAAGCCGCCGAGCTCCTCTCCTCTGCACATCCTGGAATTCCACCCTCAGCTGTATGTGCTTTCGTTCAACTTCAACAACGCGTTTCAGCTCTCTACGGAGCCTTTGTCAAGCCTTGACAAAGGCTCCGTAGAGAGCTGAAACGCGTTGCCGGATCTTCTTTCACTTCGTTTTTTGGTCACCAGGAGACACCATACTCCAAGAAACACGGAAGTTGAACGAAAGCACATACAGCTGAGGGTGCAATTCCAGGATGTGCAGGGGAGAGGAGCTCGGCGGCTTTCTTGTTTTCACCCCATTGGGTTCCCAGAGCTGTTTGTTCCAGGTGTTATAACCACCACTTCAGGAATACAAATACTCGGAGCTCTTGAGTGAAAAAGGTACCAATATTTTCCCATTCTCTTGACTATACTATGTGCAATCTTGCTGGATCATATAAACATCGGATCATATAGATACTGGATCTAATTGAAGATAGCGAACTTTGCTGGAACTTTGTAAAAAATATTTACCAAATATAAACAAATATACTCATACTCATATTATTGTATGCATTGCTCAATATACTGCTCAAATCACTATATAACCCTGTCTGCAGCAGAGGTCATACATTTAAAAAGAGGTGATATATTTAAAAAACAGACCATATTGATTTATATATCCCCAATTGTACATTATTGTTTTTATAGGATTTTATGTATCTATGAATTCATGTGAGATTTTTTATTGTTACATTTTACATATTTCTGTTAATTAAATTTAATTATATTACTCATTGCATAGACTGGTGTAAATATTTATACTTACTTTTTAAATAGACATATCTATTATAAATAGGCATATATGTTCTTAAGACTTGCTTTTTAGGCACCCATAGTATTTGATTTACTGTTGGACAAATCTACAGGTGCAATAATGCTTATGCTCATGTATGGTAAAACCAGGGGTTTATTATCTATGTAAAAAAAATGGAAATATTTCAAGCAAATACTGTCTTTTTAACAATGATCTAAACTAGAAACAGGTACATGTTTTCATAGCCTTTGCTATTTCTATGTTGCATTTTATGGAAAGGCACAGCATTTAAAATATATTAGTAACCTAGGGTAATACTTTGTGCTACAGTGAGCATTTCATATTTATGTGTATGAGAAATATTACTTACTGTTATTTGATATGGTACAGAAGCCTCCTTCTGACTTGGTGATTTATACAAGGTTGCAAACCTTTACAAATAAAAAAAGAAAAATGCATTATAAGTTTATTGGATTGGGGTTTAATGACATCACCAGGAGAAAAAGCAGAAACGTGAGGCTTTAAAACAGACTCAAAACTTTTTGATATTGTAATATAAAATGTTTAATTATGCATACATTAAAAAATAAAAAATAACTTTGAAATATTTTTTTATTTTGCAACCCCTTTTGCGATTATAGATTTTCTATTCCGGACATTAGATATTCACACAGCAGACTTCACAAGACTAAACCTGCCACCTATCTCTCTGTAATTGGTCTCAACAAAGGTGTTACAAACAATGCAAGTTTTGTTAAGAAAATGACTGTGGCTAGCCTCGTCTATTCCAGTAATAATTGGCTTCTCCTAGGCAAGTGGTGGAGCTAGTTTGGCTATTTAAAAAAAACAAATGCAGGCAAAACGGTGTTAATTTATTAATATTTGACTAGTGTTTTAATTTACTGCAAGACTAAAGAAAAACATGATTTATGCGTATCTGATACATTTCTTTATTTCATGGTGGTGAGAGTCCACAATCCATTACTCCTGGGAATTACTCTTCCTGGCCACTAGAAGGAGGCAAAGATTACCACCAAACTCCAAGAGCTCTGTAAAACCCCTCCCACCTTACTGAAAACTAGTCTGACATATAGCCAAGCAAGAAAGGTAGGAAAAGGAATAAGAGCAAAATAATAGGAGCAGGGAAACAAGAGAAATCATCAACAAAAAATAACAGGATGGGGTCTTGTGGACTCTCACCATCATTAAATAAATGTATCAGGTAAATATAAATTAAGTTTTCTTTCATACAGATGGAGAGAGTCCACAATCCATTACTCCTGGGAACTAATACCCAAGCTGTGGAGTCCATGATTAATGATAAATAAGGGCGAGACCAAAACCCCCCATCTTTTTTCACAGAGAAACCAAGTCCACAATCCAAAAATAAATTTAAAAGAACTTTTCTTTTTTTTCTGTTTAAATATGCACTTTAAAAGACTTAAAGGCAAAAACAAATTATCCTGAGACTACTGCTTGAAGAACTTTCCTGCCTCAGAAGAAGCAAAAACATAAAAATTGTAGAATTTAGTAAAAGTATGCAAAGAAGACCAAGTAGCTGCCTTGCAAATGTGGTCAACTGAAGCCTCATTCTTGAAAGCCCAACAAGTGGCAATTGATCTGGTAGAATGAGCAGTAATCTGCTTAGGTGGAGGCTGTCCCAATTCCAAGTAAGCTTTATGGAGAAGATTCAACCAAGAAGACAAAGAAACAGCAGTAGCTTTCTGTCCTTGCTTAGAACCAAAAAAAAGGGACAAACAAACAAACAAACTAGAAGTTTGTCTGAAATCCTTAGTATCATCTACATGATACTTCAGGGCTCTAACAACAACAAAATTCTAATAAGCCTCCCTGAAGACTGGATTAGGACACAAAGAAGGGAGAACAATTTAGGACTTATATTATACGAAGACACAACCTTAGACAAAAAGTCAAACTTGGTTCTTAAAACTGCCTTATCCAGACGAAAAAGAGATAAAAGGAGTATCACAGGAAAGATCAGAAAATTCAGAAACTCTCGGCTAGAAAAGAAACAAGAATTTCCAAGAAAGAAGCTTAATATCCACCTTATGCAAAGTTTCAAATTCAAATGGAGGAGCCTGCAGAACCTTCAAAAATAAATTTAGATTCCAAGGTAGAGAAATTGGCTTAATAACAGGCTGAATAAGTGCCAAAGCCTGAACAAAAACCATGAATGTCAGGAAAATTAGCAAATCTGCCCTTTCAAAGAACTGGCAGATAAGCCCTTATCCAAGCCATCCTGTAAGAACTGCAAAATCCTAGGAATTGTAACAGAATGCCAGGAAACCCCATGCTCCATACACCAAGAAATAAAGATCTTCCAGCCCTTATGATAAATGTTCATTGTCACAGGCTTACTAACCTGGATCAGAGTCTCAACCACAGAATCTGAAAAAAAACCTCTACCTAAAAACTAACTGTTCAATTTCCATGCCATAAAGCTTAGAGACTTGAGATCCGGATGGAAAAACAGACCTCAAGATAGAAGGTCTGGCCGCAGAGAAAGAAGCCATGGAGGGCAACTGGACATCTTCACTAGATCTGTATACCTGTCAGGGTTTCACCCTGCTTTTGTTATTTGCTGCTGGCTGACATTTTTACTCACCTGTCTCTCTCTTCGCCTGCTGCAGAGTGTGTAATGCTGCTCACTTCACCTAGGCGCCCTGTTATGGCTATACTGGAGAACATCATCAGTGAGAGACATGTGGCAGTCCCAGAATTATGATGTCATCACTTACTATTTTTTTTTTATTTATTTTTTTATATGATTTTTATTGGAGGTTCAAAATAAGGCATACATAAATATCAAACAGTGACAAATGAAAGCAACACAGTGTTTGCATAAAATAAGACAGTGTCAAGCTGACAATGAATACATCAAAAAATAAGTTTAAAGAGAATAATATACTAGCAGTGTGCCAAGTGATAAGCGCACCTCCTAAGAAACACAAGAGGCCACTCTTGGGCCCCAGAAATATAGAAAAAAAATCACAGGAGGTTACCTTTGATCAAAGGAGACCACTCTTGGGTCCCAGATGACTGACCTAATTTTTAAATTTTTATATATGTACATAAAAAAAAAACAAGACACTGAACAATTGTTACAGAACCTAAAACAATATTAAATATGTATAGTTGTGATTGGGGAGAATCGGTACTATCATTAGCATAGTGTGTAGAAATAACTTTTCTAAGAATAAGAATTTGACCCTCCCAAAGTACTGTAGAGAGCTTCATATTAGTAATTCTTACATTTCCAGAACCCACCAGCAACCTCAAATTTAGGCATCAGACATGGAGTCTTCATTCACAATTCTGGGTAAATTAGGATAGATTGGTGGCCATATAGCCACACCAGCCAATGTACAGGGTGAGATCTGGTATGTGGTAGCATTAGCAAGTCAATATATAATTTATGGGGTGGATTATTTATAGGGTATAAGCGTCTCATCTCCTGCAGCGCTAATAGGGCAATATAGCCAACACCCGGTCTTATAGTATGGTAAGCATAACTAGTGTGTCAGAGGATCCTAGGTGCAGTGGGATCTGTTTGCTAGGGCAGTACAGGGGAAGAAGGCCTTGTGTATTAGCACATATACCCACATTCACACGTACTCCCATACATACGTACCTATGTGTGCACCCCTACCTGCCTCATGTTGGATAAGGGAATCTGCATGTTAGTAACATGTTGGAAAGCAATTGGCGTTCTATAAGGTTACCCCCACACATCATATAAGCGGAGCAAACTGGGTAGCAGCATATGTAAATACAGGGCAAGTGTATGTGTCGGGTAGATGGATCTTAACATGTTGTTTTGAATAAAAACATAACGAGGAGGGAGGGAGATGTACACCTCTATGAGCGGTGCAGTGACTTAGTTAAAAGCAACCCAAGACCATTACTGCATATAGAGCATAGTAGGAGCAGAGCGAAATAGCCGACATATCTTTTGCATGCAATATTGAAAGAGCTCTAAAAAACAAACAGTTTTGTACATGAAGTATATTAGTCTTGCTACCAGCCTGCAGTCCAAAATGAATGAGTCCACCGGAGCCAACAAAGCTCAATACAATAACTGCTTACAATTTAGCCCACTCCTGATTTGACTAGAGTCCATGACGAGTGCAGGGAGTTATGGAGTTCAAGAATAGATAACTGTCACTTTGAGTATATGGCACCCATCTTATCTCCCGTTACCAGATATCTCCGGTTGTCATAGCCGGAGCAACAATTTTCTCTCACCCTGTCTCTAGATGAAATCGGGACCTGAGATACGTGAGCCGGAACGGTCCCCCTCCTCAGGTGCGGCCGCTCTAGCCCTGTGGATCCGCCGCTGTTCCGCTGACCCCCAACGGCTGTAACTCTGTTACTGGGTACGTGGATGGGAATTGACTCCTCTCTTGGATCCAATGCAGCATCCGCCCAGGGCTCTGGTATAGCTGTGCCATATTCACTTGCTGTGTCCTGCTCTGCAGTGTCGGACATGTCTCCTGGGGCCCTAGATCTTTCCGCCTGGAGATTTGAGGTAAGCGGAGGTGGTTTAGACGCGGTAGTTTCGGGATCTTTAGGGCCTCTGGTGTTGGGAATCTCTGGATCGATAGCCCCTACCACACTAGTTATAGGACCATCATCCAGTTCTCTATGCAGCTTAGTATTGGATTCCACTGTTACCACATCGATGTGTGGGGCATTCATGAGTAGGCTACACAGATCCCTCTCCAAGGCCCAGAAGTAGTCTGCTATATGCCGGGTCATTTGGAATTCCCATCTTCTCAGGCCCTCCATTTTCGGCGAATAGTCTAGGCAGGTCGCTACGGAGGCTCTGTGCAGATGCTTTATTTTGGTAGGTGATTCCCTCTGTATTTTGAGGTGGGTTAAGTAGATAGCTCTCTGGAACTAGTTATAGATGAAGGGCTGCGCACTCAGGCACAGTGAGATTGGGGACAATGTTAAGGCTTCAGGTATAGGAGAAGGCCTCAAGAATAAAAGTCCGGTACTGAGGGCTTTCAAGCCACGTCACAATCCAAGACCCTATAAATCTCAGTTTAGGACGCCAACAGCTAACTTTCTGCACTATTTTGAAAAAAGTATATTCACTTCTGGAACTCAAAATTAGTGTTTTTTAAAGAGAGCTTGAAGGAGCTGAAGCTCAGTGCGACCACTAAGATGGCCGCCGCCCGGAAGTCCCCATCACTTACTATTTAAAGTGCATCAGTTCAGTCTGCCTTTGTCCTTGCGTTGTCTGACTTCTTTTTGAATTCCTGTTCCTGTGTTTAACCTGGCTTGTTTGACGTCCCTTCTGGTTCCTGATTCCTGGCTTCTTTCTGACTCTTCTGATTTTTGTGTTCCTGAACCCGGCTCGTCTGACTGCCAGCTCTGGCTTTGACTCCTGGCATGTCATTTGGATGTTTTGTTATTTTTTAATAAAGGTGTTATTTTAGTAATTTACATCTGTCTGATCCCTGGTACCCTGACAATACCAAACCCTGCGAGGCTAAGAAGCAATCAGAATTACTGATGACTTCTCTTGCCGGATCTTAGAAATTACTCCATGAAGAAGAACCAGAGGTGGAAACACATAGGCAAGCTAAAAGGACCAAGCAGATACTGGAGCTTGCCTTGCAGCCTATACCGACACGATCCATACCGCCATCTGAGAGCAGTAGTTATGGATTTTGCGAAACAAAAACTCATTATTAAAGTGTTACAAAGTACACTAACATCCATAAACTTCCTATTAACCCCTAAATCGCCACCCTCCCGCATGGTAAACACTATTTAAAATGTATTTTAT
Source organism: Bombina bombina (assembly GCF_027579735.1). Classification (NCBI taxonomy): domain Eukaryota; kingdom Metazoa; phylum Chordata; class Amphibia; order Anura; family Bombinatoridae; genus Bombina; species Bombina bombina. Next base: position 657,384,433 of record NC_069501.1, on the reverse strand, counting down.
AGTTTTGAGTTTATAGGAATGTTAGGTTAATTTATAGTTTAAAACTAGGTTTATTTTTATTTCACAAATAAGTTTTTATTTATTTAAATATAGTTATATTGTAATTTTAATTTAAAGTTAGGAGGTGTTAGGTTTAGGAGTTAATAGTTTAATTTAGTGTTTTGCCATGGGGTCCGGCAGTTTAGGGGTTAATAGGTTTATTTAGTGGCGGCGATGTGGGAGGCCAGAGGTTTAGGGGTTAATATGTTTGTTTAGGTGGTGGCGATGTCGGAGAGTGGCGGATTAGGGGTTAATAGCTTTTATTTAGGTGTCGGCAATGTCGGGGAACGGCGGAATATGGGTTAATAATTTTTAGTGTCGGCGATGTCGGGTAGCAGAGGATTAGGAGTTAATAGCTTTTATTAGTGTCGGCGATGTCGGGGAGCGGCGGAATAAGGGTTAATAACTTTTATTAGTGTCGGCGATGTCGGGGGCGGCGGATTAGGGGTGTTAAGACTAGGGGTTTATTTTAGGTTTAACCGTAACTTTCTTATCCCCATAGACATCAATGGAGTTGCGTTATGGCGATCGCCATTCTGCACTTCAGGTGCTAGTTTTTTTTCTAACAATCTCTCCCCATTGATGTCTATGGGGGAATGCGTGCACAAGCACGTAAACTCAGCCCATATGTGCGGTATGGAGTTTAACGCACCATAACCCACAGCACGAGGCTTTTCAGTAACTCGTAATGGCAGCGCTATGGAGAGTGCAATAACGCAACTTTTTGGCATTATTTTCGCACCCTGTTTAGCGCAAAACTCGTAATATAGGCGAAAGTTTGTTGTTTAACCGAGAGGCCATCAGATCTATATTTGGAAGCCCACAAAGATCAATAATCTGATTGAAAACATCCTGATGGAGAGACTATTTACCTGGATGCAGAGACGGACGACTGAGAAAATCTGCATCCCAGTTGTTTACTTTCATGGGCAAAAATCAAATGTCTGATTTCTATGGTTCATATTCCAGGAGTGTTCAAGATACTTCCCTTATGGCTAGGAAACAGTGGGTTCCCCCCTGACTATTGATATAGCCACTGTAGTGACACTGTCTGAACATTTATTGGCAACCATGCATCCCGAGGAACCCAGACCCCCTGTGCCCTCATAGACCACCAGACAGCCCCCCAACCTGTAAAACTTTTATCTGTAGTGATCACAGTCCAAATAGGACAAGCAAAAGAAGGCCCATGCATAATAAGCTGATGATCCAGCCACAAAGACAGGGACTGACCTGTTCTGTGATCCAGAAAAATCTCTTGAGACAGCTGAGTATGATCCCTGACAAATTGGTGAAGCATACAAAGCTGAAGATGTCTCATGTCAAAACGAGCCAAGATATAGCATCTGATGCAGCAATTATTAGACCTCCATACAAAGAGCAACTGAGGAAAAAGAAAGACTGAAGGTTTATACAGACTACAACCAGCTCGGATTTGTTAAAGATCTTCCCCCCAAGGAAAGTAACCTTTGGAAAATTGATCTTCCGATCATGCTGTTGAAGTTGGTGTGAGATACTGCTATAATTAAAAGATGGAGCTTGAACCAAGATATTGGCCAGGTAGGGAAACATTATAATACCCTGAGTTCTGATCAGAGACAGAAGGGCACACAGAACTTTTGAGAAAATTCTTGGAGCTGTAGCCAGACTGTCACAAATATCTCAGGATTCAGCTGCTAAGGAGTTAACTTTGTGTAGCTGGCACTCAAAACAGTTATCTGTTTTTAAGAAGAATTGTGTTTGTATTTTCTTTGAAGTGCCAGAACCCCCTAAATAGCCACCAAATGTTAGTGTGTATGCATTGGGTCATAAAGTCACTGAAACTCTTAGTCACAGAGATACACAGGATAAAGTTTATGGCTTAAGCTGTCAATAGAATGCCTGATGCAAAACAGGCCCTTCATTACAAAAACTGACCAGGTCACTGACAGGACATTGGTATATTATGTACATATGTGGGTTAAAACTGTTATAACCTTAACGGCAGGTAAATATGACAACCTATGGCATATTTGATATCAAACCGGTTCTCCCAATAAAACTAAGAGGTTCTAAATATGTAAATATAGAAATTTCTTACCTAGCAGGAATGATAATGGATTGTATAAATTCAGGCAAGAAATTAGTCTATTGAAGGTTGTAAAGACAGGGGGGTTTCTTAGCCCGCCCAGGAGGCTGTGGTTAAGCAACCTGATCTCTGAAAAGTAGGGTTTAAGAATCTTATTTTTTAACAATAAGATTGTCATTCTTACAAGGGGAGCTGCTGTACAGAAGTAAGGAGCCATCATTTTCATGCCAGCCCCTGGCGCATATCTTGAAGACTAGGAAAGTATTCAATTCTGTTTTTCTCCTTTTTATTTTAAAATACTGTTTGCGTGTGTAATTTTATTTGTAACAACTTTTTATTAATAATGCATTGTGCATAATATTTTTGGCATAATAAATAATTCCTTTATTAAGTTTGGCCTTTGTCTAATAATTGAACCACGTTACTGAAAGAGACTGGAATATTAGAACTGAATAATTTTAGGTTATTTTCTGCTAAATTGTATTTCTAGAGTTAATGTGTAAAGTCTGGGGTTTTCCTTAAGATTTTCCCTTTAATAAATTTTAAGTGGTGGCAGCATTTGAGCTACAGGATTTATAGTTTATTGTGGGTGGCATTGGAAAGGGAGTGTTGGGCATTTCTCTTACGTCTAGTACAGATTAAGGGAGTGCGAATTAACTCTTGCACCCACTAAACTGAATCACAAGCTTGCCTGGTGTGGCTAGATTGTGACCTATAGGTGACAGAAAAGGGGGCTGAAAACCCTTTCTGTGCCAAATAAGTGACTGGCGCAGGGTTGGATAACCTTGGTTCGTCACAAATTGGTGGGCAGCGGTGTAGATAATTTTTTTTATTATTAGATTTTAGTGCTTGTGGATTTGCTAGTGTGAAAATCCCGGTACTAAAAGAAATTGTTTCTTACAATTTCCAAAGGTTAAAACTCAGTGCATTATATAGTCACACATTGCAAACAGCCCCCTTCCCTATTCTCTGTTTTTCTTTTCTATTTTATTTTTGCTATGGAGGCATACGAGCATACTCCTATGCCAGGAGCGGGATATTCCAATACGTTCAAAGAACAAAGATTTACTAATACAAGCTCTTGTTGAATATGATAACAGCCATATCACACCAGTTGAAGTCTCAGGAGAGATGTCTGCAGCTGTGGGCGGTGATTCATCAGGATCTGGGGATCCATTGGACTGTTATTTGCAAACTGTTCTTAAACATATGGGCTCAGTGGATGCAAGTTTGCGCATGGAACTGATTACAAAGTTTTATGAAAGACAGGCTGCTGTGGCTGAGAGACAGGCGTCTCTGGCAGCTGAGAGAGAGGCTCTGGCAGCTGAAAGACAGGCTGCTGAACGACAGGCGGAGAGAGAGTATCAACTACAGCTTGCACGGTTGGAGAGAGGGATGGTCTCACCTGTTGTTAGTGAACCTAGAGACCCCCCTACTCCCAGAGTGCGTGCAGAGAATTTTCCCACCCTGGAGAAAGATGGAGATGTGGATGTATTCCTGCATAGCTTTGAGAAAGTTTGCAGACAGTTCCAGTTGCCAAGGGAGCAGTGGGCCAGGTACCTTACCCCTGGCCTGAAAGGTCCTGAACTGGAGGCGTTTGCTGAACTACCCCCAGAGTTTGATCAGGACTATGATTCCATTAAAGCTGCACTGCAAAGAAGATACAATCTTACTCCTGAGGTGTACAGAAAGAAATTCCGTTCTCTGCAGAAAGGTTTGTCAGAGAGCTATATTACAGCTGTTGGGAACTTGAGGACAGCCTTTAAACAGTGGGTCAGAGGATTAAAAGTTGCCACTATGGAGGAGCTGGAAGATTTGATTGTGAAGGAACAGTTTATGCAGCTGTGCCCAGCCGGAGTTCAAGAATGGGTTTTAGATCGGAAGCCCATAACAGCATTGGAAGCTGGCGAGCTGGCTGATTTTTACACAGCTAACAGGTCTCCAGAGAATGGGAGGAAATCCTTTTCTAAGGGGGGATCCACCTGTAAAGGAGCTGCTGCACGACCCCCCTTCACAAAACCTGCTGTGCCTTTATCCAGTGTGTCTGCTCCCTCTGGGAAAGGAGGGGCGAGTGCTGCATCTGGGCAGGGGGATACCCGCAGATGTTTTGTTTGCAACAAAGTGGGCCACATCAGCTCCACTTGCCCAAAGAGGATTAACTTGGGGCAATCAGCTGGAGGAAGTAATCCCTCAGAAGTACCAGCATCTATTTTGTTTGTTACCTGTCCAGAGGAAAACAACCATGAGAACTTGCAACCTGTGACTGTTGGAGATAAGGTAACCCTAGGGCTAAGGGGCACAGGTGCAGAAGTGACTATGGTGCATCCAAAGCTAGTGAACTCTGAGAACATTATCCCTGGAAAGACTCTAGCAGTTAAAGGGATTGGGGGAATGAAACTTGCAGTGCCTATGGCACGTGTATATCTTAATTGGGGAGGGGGGAGAGGTTTAAGAAATGTGGGGGTATCTGAAAATATTCCTAATGATGTTTTACTGGGTACTGATTTGGGTAGATTGTTATCTCTTTATGTGCCCGACAATGCTACATGTGACCTAGTGACATTAGTTGAGGACCCTTATGTGGAAAGGGCTGTGTGTAAAAATGCTCAGAGACATTATGACCAGGAGGGAGGACAGAGTGCATGTGTGCGCAGGGCTGTGCCTGAACTGGGGGTGTCTGTGCTGAGAGGTGAAGCTGTACGAGGAGATGCTGACTGGGGAGAACGACAGACAGACGGTGTGTGTCTTCTGTACTTAAACCAGCAGTATCGGCAGAATTACCATTAGCTGTTCAGGGTGAGGCTGATGGGGGAGAAAGGCAGATAGACTGTGTGGGTCTGTCTGTGCCTGAACTGAGTTTACCTGTACAGGGAGAAGCTGTTTGTGAGAGAAGGCAGATGAGGGGTGCATGTCTGCCTGTGATTGAATCAGTGGATTCTATAGAGGGAGGTGAGATTGACGGGGGAGAGAATGACTGGGTGACTGGGCCGCTGGATGATGTGTGCCAGTCTCTGCCAGGGACAATTCCGTACCCTGTGAAAAGACACAATAGTTGGGATAAATGGCAGAAGGAAGATGTGTGCTTGTCTGCACCAGTGTCAAAAGGATACCAGATTCTATGTGATTATGCAAAGTGGCAGACTGACTGTGAGAAAGAGCAGGGGGGCAAACTAGCCCACTCTATGACAGAAGCAGCAAAGCCACAGATTTCAGACTGTGTGGGGGAGGAGGGTACAGGATACTCTTTGAGGGACCCCCAGAGTGAGTGTGAAAGATTGTGGGTGACAGAGACCCCAGTAACCTCAGCTGTGACCTATAAACAGACTGCACAGGCTAGGGGACAGAGACTGACACAGACTGCAGGCACAGGGGGGAGGAGTACAGAGAAGTGTATTTACACAGCCCCACAGTGCCATTCAGCAAATACACTGATAGATGTGCAGCATCAGTGTCCCCAGCAGTTAGAACCCACAGTCAGGAGGAGGGGGGCTGTTAGTCAACCCCCTACCAACCATAACAGAGTGCAGGAGTACAGGAATTCTACTCCAGTAGGAGGGCAAGAGCCTATGGTAGTTAAGCAGCAACTGACATCACACAATATGTTTAGAGAGCACACCATAGGTAGCAAGACACTAGGTTTCACAGGCACCTCTGTAACAGGGGATGATGTGTTATTCATGGATAAGATGCAAACCTTATTGGGGGAGGTACCTGCAAAACCCAGAGATGCCATATTCGCACAAAAACAGTTGCAGGAGTTTACTGCCAGAGAGGGAGTGTGTGAGATGGTCCATAATGTTCTTGTACTCACGCCCATGAAACAGAACAAACTAGAGGCTGCATGGGAGGGGCCCTGCAATATATTCAATCAGTTGGGTAGAGCAACTAGTGTGTTACTTTTAAAAGGAGGGCATCCTGCTGCCAAAACTGCTAGGTGCAATCTGTCTGGCAATGGTGTTCTCACCGCAAGGGGAAGCTCCTTTTGATACGCATCGGGAGTGGCTCGTAGCCACCCCCTTTTGCGTCTCTTATTGGGGGAGGTGTCACAAATATCTCAGGATTCAGCTGCTAAGGAGTTAACTTTGTGTAGCTGGCACTCAAAACAGTTATTTGTTTTCAAGAAGAATTGTGTTTGTATTTTCTTTGAAGTGCCAGAACCCCCTAAATAGCCACCAAATGTTAGTGTGTATGCATTGGGTCATAAAGTCACTGAAACTCTTAGTCACAGAGATACACAGGATAACGTTTATGGCTTAAGCTGTCAATAGAATGCCTGATGCAAAACAGGCCCTTCATTACAAAAACTGACCAGGTCACTGACAGGACATTGGTATATTATGTACATATGTGGGTTAAAACTGTTATAACCTTAACGGCAGGTAAATATGACAACCTATGGCATATTTGATATCAAACCGTTTCTCCCAATAAAACTAAGAGGTTCTAAATATGTAAATATAGAAATTTCTTACCTAGCAGGAATGATAATGGATTGTATAAATTCAGGCAAGAAATTAGTCTATTGAAGGTTGTAAAGACAGGGGGGTTTCTTAGCCCGCCCAGGAGGCTGTGGTTAAGCAACCTGATCTCTGAAAAGTAGGGTTTAAGAACCTTATTTTTTAACAATAAGATTGTCATTCTTACAAGGGGAGCTGCTGTACAGAAGTAAGGAGCCATCATTTTCATGCCAGCCCCTGGCGCATATCTTGAAGACTAGGAAAGTATTCAATACTGTTTTTCTCCTTTTTATTTTAAAATACTGTTTGCGTGTGTAATTTTATTTGTAACAACTTTTTATTAATAATGCATTGTGCATAATATTTTTGGCATAATAAATAATTCCTTTAGTAAGTTTGGCCTTTGTCTAATAATTGAACCACGTTACTGAAAGAGACTGGAATATTAGAACTGTATAATTTTAGGTTATTTTCTGCTAAATTGTATTTTTAGAGTTAATGTGTAAAGTCTGGGGTTTTCCTTAAGATTTTCCCTTTAATAAATTTTAAGTGGTGGCAGCATTTGAGCTACAGGATTTATAGTTTATTGTGGGTGGCATTGGAAAGGGAGTGTTGGGCATTTCTCTTACGTCTAGTACAGATTAAGGGAGTGCGAATTAACTCTTGCACCCACTAAACTGAATCACAAGCTTGCCTGGTGTGGCTAGATTGTGACCTATAGGTGACAGAAAAAGGGGCTGAAAACCCTTTCTGTGCCAAATAAGTGACTGGCGCAGGGTTGGATAACCTTGGTTCGTCACACAGACCAAAAACGGAAAGTGATTGTCAAGAAGAGCAAACCTTAGAAATGTATAATGTTCCATGTGAAATGGAACATTAAGGTAAGTATCCTTTAAATATATTGTAGACATAAACTTACCTTGCTGAACAAAAAGGTAGAATAGTCCGAATAGTCTCCATTTTGAAAGTAGGAACTCTGGCGAATTTGTTCAGAGCTTTTAGATCCAAAACTCGTCTGAATTGTCCCTCCTTCTTTAGAACAATGAAGAGATTAGAATAAAAACAAATTATGCTTACCAGATAATTTCTTTTCCTTCTGTATGAGGAGAGTCCACGGCTTCATTCCTTTCTAGTGGGAAATACAGAACCTGGCCACCAGGAGGAGGCAAGGACAACCTAGCCAAAGGCTTAAATACCTCCCCCACTTCCCTCATCCCCCAGTCATTCTGCCGAGGGAACAAGGAACAGTAGGAGAAATATCAGGGTATAAATGGCGCCAGAAAAACAAAAAACAAATTTAAGTCTGCCTAACGGAGAATTTGGGCGGGGGCAGTGGACTCTCTTCATACAAAAGGAAAGGGAATTATCTGGTAAGCATAATTTATGTTTTCCTTCTTAATATGAGGAGAGTCCACAGCTTCATTCCTTACTTGTGGGAAACATATACCCAAGTTCTAGAGGACACTGAATGAAAAATGGGAGGGTAAAAAGAGAGGCGGACCCTGTTCTAAGGGTACCACAGCCTGCAAAACCCTTTCTCCCAAAAGCTGCTTCTGCCGAAACAAAAATGCCAAATATGTAAAATTTAGAAAAAAAATATGCAAGGAAGACCAGGTAGTCTCCCTACAAATCTGATTCCTAGAGGACTCATTCTCAAGACCCAAGAGGAAGTCACAGCTCTAGTTGAAAGAGCCTTAATCCTCTGAGGAGGCTTGTGTCCCGCTGACTCAAAGTAAGTGAACATGCTCCTCAACCAGAAAAACAAGGAAGTGGATGAGGCTTCCTGCCCCTTACGCTTCCCAGAATAAACACAAACAAGGAAGAAGTCTGACAAAACTCCTTTGAAGCCTGAAGATAGAACTTCAAGGCCCAAACCACATCCAAGTATGAAATAACCGCTCCTTCGAAGGAGGATTAGGACACAAGGAAGGAACCACAATCTCCTGTTTGATGTTGGAAAACCTAATCCAGTGTTAACAGCCTTAGCTGAACAAAAAACTAGGTAAGGGATCTCACATTGCAAGGCAGCCATCTCAGAAACTCTGTGCGCTGAAGCAATAGTCAGTAGAAAAAAGAACCTTCCAAGGAGGAGCACTAGATCTAAACACAGGCCTGATCTAGTCAAAACCTGAATAAAAGACTGGACATCTGGAAGCTATTTGAACCTCTCGAGCAGTAAAACAGGTAGGGCTGAAATCTATCCCCTAAAGGAGCTACAGAAGGCCCTTCTCCAGAGCATCCTGGAGAAAAGAAAGGATCCTGGAAAACCTGGAATCCCCGCTCTACATACCATAAGAAGTAGGTCCTGCACCCCTTATGATCGGCCTCCCCATACATACAAACATTTGAGCAGGGAATGGTTGTAGGGGACATCCAATCCTGAAGGGTACGCTCATAGAGAGGGTCGCTGGCAATGAGCCGACGTGGGCCTCCGCCCACCACCAAATACGAGACCCTCCCATTTAGCAGGAGGAACTCTACTTTTTCAAAAGAAGGTCTCCCCACTGAGAGGTCCCAACTGTTACGAACCCAGAAGACCAAATCCTCCAAGCAGAATGCTCGCTGAGGAACCAAAGGAATAATCGGAAGGAAACTCCCAACCCACAGACCTCCCTAGGACACTCTCTCCCCACGGACAAGGAAGTGACAAGGTCAAACCCGCCCGGGAGAAGGAAAACATTTCTCAGAGTAGGGAGATCTGAAAGGAACACTGGGATTGATTCCCCCCACCGGTATTCCATGAAAGTCTGTTGAGACAGATTCACCAACACTATGCCAAAGTCACAGCCTCGGCTGTGTTTATCACTCTCCACCCCCGCGTCAAAGACCAGAAGGGGGCTGGAGGGCATAACCCGATGGGTAATTTTACGAGATCTCAGGATGTAAAGAAAGCTGCCACCGCAGGATTCAACTCTAAGCCTTCAGCTTGCTAGGCAGGGTAGATAAAAATCCCTGTCCATAGACTAAACAGCATCCAGATCTACCCTGGTGACGACACCAGCAACTCAGGTCTAGATCCAATTCTGAGGATCGAAAAAGACACGAGAAAATCCCTAAAAGTCATTTAGCAGGCAAAGGTAAGAAACCCAATAAGGCTGAGATCCGGGAATTACTTTAAAATCTGGAGGCAGGATACTGACACTTTAACCCCAGATCCCAAGAAGGATTAGAATGAGGTTTACTGTAAGATACAGTTCCTAAGAACCGGATGCTCAAAAAGGATGAAACAGGAAAGACATCCTTCTTCCTAACAAAGGAAGGGAGAACCTTAAATTCTCCAGAGAAAGAAGAACTAATAAGCTCTGCTTAAAAACCATAGAACCCAATAAGGAAGGGAAGACCCCCCCCCCCCCCATTAGGGCATGCACCAACAGCACAAGAAAATATTCCCACAGTGCGATAGATACTGGGACAATGACTCCAAAGGTCACTAGAAAAACTTCCCCTTTTCTGACTAGACAATTGCCCAGAAAAGAAGCCTAGTTCCGGCCTCTAGGCCCCTTAGAGCCATATGATCCAGTATCCAGCACCCATCCCAGATAATACCTAAACAGGTCCAGCCTGTTAACTAGGATAGATGGGCATGCTGTACCTGGACCGTAAATCTAGAAAAAAAAAACTCCTCTTAAGGAGGCACAGACCTACTTAGAATCCACAACAGGTACTGCCTGTCATCTAGGATACAATGTATCTTCCAGAACATTCCAGGGCTAAACTGAAAACTTCTTAAGTTCTAGCAAAGCTAGAACAACTGAATAATCAAATTAAAGAAATTAAGCTCCGTGGCTTAAAATTTTTCTCGAAAATATTGGGGGAACTATCCCCCCGAGCAGAAATCTGTAAGCTTCCACTGGAAGTTTCCAACAACCTCGACCATCAAATTCGATAGTAATAAAAATCCTATGTGACAAAACATCTTTCTAAGAAGAGTTTCTAAAACAACCCAGAGCTCTAAAAACAAAAAACTATCCGGAAAGGAATAGCAAAGTAGCAAAGTAAAAGAAAATAGGCAAGCGCCCACAAGTGACAAGCTGAAAAGGAGTGTGCAAACAAAAAACAGATCCGGCCTGTCATACGACACAGCCCTCCCATAGAGCTTGGAGCTGGGATTCTAAAACGATAAAACCAAAAGCAAAACAAGACGACAAGGAATATCACCATCCTCCACTCGTCTAGATAAGATCGTTATCTGATTTAGAGGACTGAGATTCAACTGAAGGATCAGTACTGGGGAACCTCTAACATCAGCAAAACCTCTCTAAGAAGTAAATGCAGGCATGACAATCTAAATCTAAATGCTAAGCTCTACGCAGTCGGAGGACCCAAGTCAGTAGACTCCGACCCTCTCGGTTCTCCCTCTGAAGCCTCAGAGGGAACCGCATCCCCAGAGGACTGATCGGACACAATCATTTTACACGAATGTCCTTGGGCAGGAGAGCCTGGATTAACCCTTCACTTACGCGTAGCAGGAATAGGCAACATCGCTAAGGCCGTAGAGATGGCCATGCGGAACTGCATAGTAACCTCTGGTGGAAACCAGCCCCTTATAGGCAAAGGAGGATCGAAACTCTGACAAACTGCATATGTAGGAACAGAATCTAGCGAACACACCTCACTGGACGAAGAGTCCTCAGAAGCGGATGGCTCAGTGGTCTCCAACATCTTAAAGGGACAGTCTACCATAGAATTGTTATTATTTTAAAAGATAGATAATCCCTTTATTACCCATTTCCCAGTTTTGCATAACCAACACAGTTATATTAATATACCTTTTACCTCTGTGATTACCTTGTATCTAGGAACCGTCTTCCAGCCCCCTGATCACATGACTGTGACTGTTTATTATCTATTGTCTTAAACTTAGCATTGTTTTGTGCTAAATCTTAAATAACCCCCTGTGCCTGAACACAGTGTTATCTATATGGCCCATGTGTACTTTCTGTCTCTTTGTGTTGAAAAGAGATTTAAAAAGCATGTAATAAAAGGCAGCCCTCAAAGGCTTAGAAATTAGCATATGAGCCTACCTATGTTTAGTTTAAACTAAGAATACCAAGAGAAAAAAGCAAATTTGATGATAAAAGTAAATTGGAGAGTTGATTAAAATTAAAAGTACTATCTGAATAATGAAAGTTTAATTTATACTAGACTGTCCCTTTAAAGTGAAAGTAAATCCTAGCGTTTTACAAATGCTAGGATTTACTAATGAAACAAATAAAGGGCAGTTTCATTCATGAAGTATAAGATACTTCATGCAGAAAGCTCCTTTATTTGATTCAATCGATCGCCGCTCTTAGCTCCTACAGCAGCCCACGGCTAAAAAAAAATTTGGCTAAGAGGTGACGTTTTCACCTCTTAGCCAATAGCCGTGCGTTAAATCCGGCTTGGCGCCCATGGGAACCGGATTTACCGCACGGCTATTGGCTAAGAGGTGAAAACGTCACATCTTAGGCAAAAAATTTTTTTAGCTGTGCGCTGCTGTAGGAGCTAAGAGCGGCGATCGTTTGAATCAAATAAAGGATCTTTCTACATGAAGTATCTTATACTTCATGAATGACAGTGCCCTTTATTTGTTTCAATAGTAAATACTAGCATTTACTTTCACTTTAACATTGGTTGATGAGAACATTCTATTGCGGCTTTCGGAACATAATTGACTGGGCTGGATTACACGAGTCTCCACACAAAACATACAGGTATCAAATTCTGTATCGGAGGGATCCCCCTCTAAAATATCAGAATCCTCCATAACTCGTCTATATCAAATTTTAGAAAAGGAAAAGCAACTGGTACCCTATACCCCCGATGGCTTGGGCACTAACCACCTCCTATGACACAGACAGATGGAGAAGATGCTCCTCTCCGCAGACTCCTGATCAGGAATCGGAAGCGGGGAAAAAAACGTGACCATTCCCAGTCACATGGTGCTCATGCAGGACCTGTCCCTGCTGAGGAAAAAGCGCGCCATCTTAATATAAAGAAACTGTGCAGCTCACAAAAAGAAAATAACCTGTACGTTCCGTATCAGCCTAAGAGCCCAAACGTTCTTACACATAAGCAGTCGAAATCACATAACAAATAGGATTAAAAAATCCCCACTGTTCAATAATCCCCCTCAGGAGATATTAACCCTTGATTCCATAAAGATAAAGGAGTCCCACTGTGACCCTGTCTTCTATCGTTAACATGTGTGTAAAATAATGAAACGATCTTACCGGAATCTATGCCGTGGAAGAGTGACATGGTCCTTCAAGTTTGACAGATTGTAGCAGTGTTTCTGACATGGACTTGAGTGAAGAAAGCAGGCAGCAAAACTCGTCAACGCTGATTGCTTAAGGAGCTGTTAATATGAGTCTGGATGGGTTCGCAGAAAGACACTCCAGACTAACTGTCATCAATACTCGTACTGAGAAGCGCTTAAAACTCCAGTCTCATCTCGAAGGGCAGATACCTTTCATAAGGAACTACTACGAAATCTTCTGACACTTCTCTGCCAAGCTCCTGTGACGAAAGGCAAAGAATGACTGGGGGATGAGGGAAGTGGGGGAGGTATTTAAGTCTTTGGTTGGGGTGTCTTTGCCTCCTCCTGGTGGCCAGGTTCTGTATTTCCCACAAGTAAAGAATGAAGCCGTGGACTCTCCTCATATTAAGAAGTAAATCCCAACCCCTGTTCCAACAACAGATCATTTGGAACATTGGACAGAATAAACCTCTCTCTGGGAGGCATTGTTCTGAAACCTATCTATTAAATAATCAGCAATTACAAGTGGCTGGTTAATGCTACCACAAGCTTGCGGTTTCACTTTGCGCTAAGCTCAATTAACCAGAGGTCAATTGTGCCGCACCTGTAATACCAGCGCACATTTCCATGTGCTAGTATTACTGAGTGGAGCAAAAATATCATGCCCACCTAAGCACAATATTGCATACCACAGGTAATCTGACCCATAATTTATTCTTACACTATTCCTTACTGTTTAGAATGCGTCACCTGGTCACCAGGAGGAGGCAAAGACACCCTACACCAGAGCTTTAATATCCCTCCAACTTTGCTGGCACTCCCAGTATTTCCTATAGAGGAGGAAAAAGTGAGAAAGATAGTAGGGTAAAGAGGTGCAAACTAGAACTGTCACCATTTAAGAAAAGTAAAAATTAGGTTGTTTTGTGGACTCTCATCTACAAGAAAGAAAGAAATGTATCAGATTTTATTTCTTAGTTGGTGAGAGTCCACAATTCCTTACTGTTGGGAATACCCAAGCTATGGAGTCCACAAGAAAAATGGGTGGGAAAAAAACAGAATAGAAGGCAATTATTTACCAGGAACTACCGTCTGAAGGACCTTCCTGACAAACCCTGCTTCAACTGAAGCAAGTACAATAAACTGATACAAATTTTGTGAAAGTGTGCAAGATGACCAGGTTGTGGTCTTGCTAATTTTTTCTTCTGAAGGCTCAATCCTGAAAACCCCAGAAAGTAGAAAAAGAACATGTAAAATGGGCTGTAATTTAAAAAGGCAGAGACTGAAGCACCTCCAAATAAGCAGGCCCATTTTACATTACGTTTATTTGTTAGAGCATGTAATTGTATCTATGACCCTGCAACTCTATGTGTTTAACCCTTGCAAAGGGTTTAAACATATAGCTAAAGTACTGCTTGGGAGGTGCAGAGATCTGATGGTTCAGAATAAAAACTGACGCTGTCCCAATCAGCAGCGGTTGATGTGCAACCAGGCATTGCATCTGCTAGTCAGTGTCAGTTTCCACTTGGGACCAGCACTTTTCTGTGGCTCCCTTTGCAAAGGCTAAACATAGAATTGCCGTGTCACTAGTGTTAAAATAACATGCTCTAAAGAATTAGAGCATGTATTTTTTTCACTAGAATGGCCCTTTACTTAGGATCCTATGGAAGAATAGGACCTAATAAGACAGGACAAATTATTTCCAAGGCCTGAAAAAACTGTCACAACATCAGGATGTCAGGAAATTTTAAAGTAGAAACAAAAGTGCAGAAATCTGAGCATTTTTCTTTAGATAAAGAATTCAACAGGAAACGCCTATTGTCATTCCATTAAGCATAGGTGGGCTAAACCAGTAATATGCCTGATATGTTATAGGTTTACAAGTTTTCAGAATATTTGAAATTCTCTGAGAAAACTCATGGATTCCATAAGAAAGACATCAGTGCAACTGTGCTAACACTTAAAGGTCTTGGTAAAGGAATGACCTTTAGAAAGGAAATTGAGCCAACAATTCTGTATTTGCAGAAGGCCAAAACTCAAAAAGTTCTCTTGGTCAAGGCAAGAGCAGGAAGATTCCCTTTCAGTTTGTCCTACTCGATCTTTAGAATCACTCGAGGTAGCAAAACAGTTGGAGGAAATACATTAGAAAGCCTGAACCTCCCATTGCATTCCTGACAAAGCATTGAGGATCCTTGCATAGTTGCTTTACTTCTGCAGCTAAATGTAAACATAATTTTTACACAAATGAGAGCATGTAGGTTTTGCACTTGAATACTCTTTAAATGGACTGTTCGTTTTATTAATCTGTACCTTATTTGAAGTGAGTGTGTAAGCTCACTCCAAGATTTATTCTAAACACTGCATTTTAGGCAGTATTCAGTTATTTCATCACATACACTAAAGATAAACACTGTTCTCTATAAAAACCTCAAAACCTCAGCTGACCTGAACACATCCAGAACTGACTTATGATCTTTAATGTCAAAAATACCTCTTGAATAATTATCCAATATCCTTCAGATCACTGGTTTTTGCAAGTTACTTACCAGATAATTTCCTTTCATTCCACGGCTTCATTCCTTACTTGTAGGAAATACTGAACCTGGCCAACAGGAGGAGGCAAATACACCCCAGCCAAAGGCTTAAATACCTCCCCCACTCCCCTCATCCCCCAGTCATTCTGCCGAGGGAACAAGGAACAGTAGGAGAAATATCAGGGTATAAATGGTGCCAGAAGAACCAAACAAAATGTAGGTCCGCCCAACGGAGAATACGGGCGGGGGTTGTGGACTCTCCTCATACAGAAGGAAAGGAAATTATCTGCTAAGTATAATTTATGTCTTACTTCTTAATATGAGGAGAGTCCACGGCTTCATTCCTTACTTGTGGGATACATATACCCAAGCTCTAGAGGACACTGAATGAAACGGGAGGGTAAAAAGAGAGGCACAGCCTGCAAAACCTTTCTCCCAAAAGATGCTTCAGCCGAAGCAGAAACGTCAAATTTGTAAAATTCTGAAAAGGTATGTAAGGAGGACCAGGTAGCCGCCTTACAAATCTGCTCCATAGATGCCTCATTCTTGAAGGCCCAAAATGAAGCCACTGCTCTAGTAGAATGAGCCATAATCCTCTGAGGAGGCTTATGTCCCACTGAACAATGCTCCTCAACCAAAAATACAAGGAAGTGGACAAGGCTTTCTGCCCCTTACACTTTCCAGAATAGACAACAAAGAAGAAGACTGTCTAAACTCCTTAGTGACTTGAAGATAGAAGTTCAAGTGGCCCGAACCACATCCAAATTATGAAGTTACCGCTCCTTCAAAGATGTTGATTGATTGATGCTGCGATCAGAAACAACCTTGGGAAGAAAACCTAACCCAGTACAAAGAACAGCCTTATCAGCATGGACTACTAGTTAAGGGGCTCACATTGTAAGGCAGCCATCTCAGATACTCTGTGTGCAGAGTCAATAGCCAGTAAAAGATAGTAATTTAATGTCAAGGCCGTACATAGGCTCAAACGAAGCGAGCCCTCTGCAAAACCTTAAGTACAAGATTTAAACTCCAAGGAGGAGCGCTAGGTCAAAACACAGGTCTGATTCTAGTCACAGCCTGAACAAAAGACTGGACGTCTGGAAGCTCAGCGAGCCTCTAGTGCAGTAAAACAGATAGGGCCGCAATCTGTCCCTTAAGAGAGCTAGCCGAAAGACCCTTCTCCAGACCATCCTGGGGAAAAGAAAAAATCCGGGAAACACCTTATGATAGATGCGACGAGTAACCCGGCTTACAAGCTTGAATGAGAGTATCAATAACTCTCTCAGAAAAAAACTCTTTTGGCTAGGACTAAGCGTTTAATCTCCACGCAGTCAGCCTCAGAGAATCTAGATTTTGATGAACAAAAGGACCTTGTTCCAGCAGATCCCTGCGACAAGGTAACCTCCATGGAGGAGTTGAGGACATCCCCACCAGATATGCGAACCACATCCTCCAAGGCCACAATGGAGCAATTAGAATCACTGACACTCGCTCCTGCTTGATGCGGGCCAGCACACAAGGTAGAAGTGGTAATGGCGGGAAAATGTAGATCAGAATGAACCTCCAAGGCACTCCTAATGCATCTATTAGCTCCGCCCGAGGATCCCTGGACCGAAAGCCATATCTAGGTAGCTTGGAATTGAGCCGGGAAGCTATGAGATCTATCTCCGGTGTCCCCCATCTGCTGCAAATCTCTGCAAACACCTCAGGATGGAGAGACCATTCCCCAGGATGAAAGGATTGTCTGCTGAGGAAATCGACTTCTCAGTTGTCCACACCCCGAGCTACTTCCCTCATTGCTAGGGAGCTCCTCGTTCCCCCCTGATGGTTGATGTAAGCCACCGAGGTTATGTTGTCCAATTGGAATCTGATAAACTGGGCCGAACCCATAAGGGGCCAAGCCTTCAGAGCATTGAAGATCGCTTGAAGTTCCAAGATGTTGATAGGAAGGATGGATTCCTCTCGAGTCCACAGTCCCTGTGCCTTCCTGGCACCTCAAACAGCTCCCCATCCTGTGAGACTCGTCTCTATAGTCACAATCTCCCAGGATGGTCTCAAGAAGGACATCCCTTGGGACAGGTGATCTGGACAAAGCCAACTCTCGACCGGCTGTCCAGAGAAATCTGTTAAGACAAATCTGAATGATTGCTGTTCCACTGTCTCAGCATGCACAGCAGAAGAGGTCTGAGATGGAATCTGGCAAAGAGTACGATGTCCATACAGGACACAAGGAGTCCAATTACCTGCATATGCCGATCCACAGATGGCCTGAAGGAAGTCAAGACAAATGGAAGTTAGCTTGTAACGTCTCTGGTCTGTAAGAAATATCCTTATAGATATGGAGTCTATTATCGTACCCAGGAACTCCACCCTGGTACTGGGAATAAGAGAACTCTTTTCCAAATTTATCTTCCATCCATGAGATCGAAGAAGAGAAAAGTGCTTTTGATTGTCCTCTGCCAGACGACAGGACGGTGCTTGAACCAAAATATCGTCTAAGTACGGCGCCATTGCAATCCCTCTGGTTCTGGCCACTGCGAGCAGAGCCCCTAGAACCTTTGTAAAAACTCTTGGAGCAGTAACTAGACCAAACGGAAGTGCAATGAACTGGAAGTGCTGGTCCAGAAACACAAATCTTAGGAACTTGAAGTGTTCCTTGTGTATAGGGACGTGAATGTAGGCATCCTTCACGTCTATCGTGGTCATAAATTGTCTTTCCTAGACTAAAGGAAGAATTGACCTTATTGTCTCCATCTTGAATGAGGGGACAGACAGGAATTTGTTTAAACACTTTAGGTCCAGAATTGGACGAAATGTACCCACCTTCATTAGGACCACAAACCGGTTTGAGAAGTATCTCAGACCTCTCTCTGCTGGAGGTACCGGTACAATGACCCCCAGGGCAGAGAGCGATCTCTAACACACCCTAGAAAAGCCTGACTGACTCTGCGGGCGTCTTATTCAGCTTGCATTTATTCTAGGACTGAGGAGGTTTCCAAGTTTCCTTGGACTGTTCCGACTTTGCAGAGGGCTGCTGACGTTGGGATTTGTCTGAACAAAAGGAAAAAAAATTAGGACCTTGTCCCTTAGGTTTGTTCTTCTTAACTTGCGGTAAAAAGGCACCTTTGCCTATGATAGAGTCCAGGCCTTGAATGGGATGGAAAGAAGTCTAGACTTCCAAGTCATGTCTGCAGACCAAGATTTTAGCCAGAGTGCCCTACGGGCTAGCACAGAAAAACCTGAAGCCTTGGCATTCAGGCAAATAATCTGCATATTTGCATCAAAAATAAAAGAATTAGCTAACCTTAAGGCCCTAATTCTTTTCTGGATCGTGTCGAGGGGACCCTCCACCTCGATCAACTCAGATAAGGAGTCACACCAGTAGGTAGCCGCTCCCGCAACCGCAGCAACAGCCACTGCCGATTGGAACAAATATCCTGTATGCTGAAACATTTTTCTTAATAGACTTTCCAGCTCCTTATCCATGGACTCTTTAAACAACGAACTATCCTCAAGTGGGATAGTAGTGTGCTTAGCAAGCATGGAGATAGCACCATCTACTTTAGGGATGGAACCCCACAACTCCAACTGAGAGTCCGGAACTGGGAACAATTTCTTAAAGGAAGAAGAAAGGGAAAAAGAAGAACCGAGTCTTTCCCATTCATTCTTAATAATGTTCGCCATCTTTACAGGAACTGGGAAAGTCTGTGGTACAACCCTGTCCTTGTAGACCTTATCTAATTTAGCAATACAAGGTTCCTCAGGCAATTTAGGTTCTGGAACCTCTAAAGTAGCCAAAACTTCCTTTAGCAGAAAGTGCAAGTGTTCAATCCTAAATCTAAAGTCTGGTTCCTCCGCAGCTGGAGGCTTAGATGCAGCAGATTCAGACCCAGAAAGAGCATTCTCTAAAGTATCAGAGGTGTCTTCATCATCGGATAATCTTGTATCAGATAAATACAATAAGCTAGTAAATGACCCCTGGGAAGGATAGCAATATTTAACCTTTCGCTTGTGCTTAGCAGTGCGAGGTAAAGCACTAAAGGCCGCAGACACTGCCGTCTGTAACTGTTCAGTAAAGTCTGGCGGTAAAAGGACCCCTCAAGATGGAGGAATAGGAGTGCTACAGGAAGCTGCATGTGTATTAGGAGATGAATGTAGAGTGTGCACCTCATGGGACGGAGACTCCTCAGAGGTAGAAGGCTCAGCAGTACTAAACATATTAGCTTTCTTTGATAAGATTACTTTATCAAGGGATGTGGAACATAATTGATACCGTGGCCTCCTCACAATATAGACAGGCATTAGCTTAAGGTAAATAGGGAGTACCCTTTAACGTATCAGAGTCCTCCATAGCTTGCACTTATAAAAAGGACTATAGACAAAGATAAATGGCACCTTTATACCCCCAATGGCTAGGGCACTCACCACCTCCTATGACCCAGGCCTAAGAGAGAAACCGCTTTGTCTCCAGACACTGCACGGTCAGGAAGAAGAGAATAACTGTGACCACACCCGGTCACATGGTGCACCATGCAGGACCGCCCCAACACCACTAAAAGCGTGGCAAGCCCAACTGGCTGTGCAGCGCTCCAAAATGAAAGTAAAACCTGTACGTTCCAACATCTGCCTGAGCCACATCTCACACATGTCACAGCATAAACACAATATTAAAAATATTTGATTAATCCCTCCTGTTCAATAATCCCCTTCCGGAAACATTAACCCTCGATTACATATAGTAACATAGTAGATGAGGTTGAAAAAAGACCGAAGTACATCAAGTTCAACCTATTCAAATCTAAAATATATACAAAAAAACTCCAGTTAAGCTTAAATAATCCCACTAAAAGGTGACCCATTTAATACTAGCAATCATATCCATGAATTTTGTTTATAGACAGATATGTATCCAAATATTTTTTAAATATATCTAGGGTATTGGCATTCACTACTTCGTTTGGTAATGAGTTCCACAATTTTATTGCTCTTACAGTGAAAAATAGTTTCCGTTGCAGGAGATTAAATCTCCTTTCCTCCAACCTTAAATTGTGACCTCTGGTCACAAACTATTTTCTTTGAATAAACAGAGCTTCTGCCATCTCTGTATATGGGCCTTGAATATATTTATATAAAGTAATAATGTCACCTCTTAAGCGCCTTTTTTCTAAAGAAAACAGACCCAGTTTGGCTAGCCTCTACTCATAGGTTAAATTCTCCAATCCTAGCTTAAAATATATCTATATATATATATATATCTATATATATATATCTATATATATATCTATATATATATATATATATATATATATATATATATATATATATATATATATATATATATATATATATATATATATATATATATATATATAGACTAAAAAGGGATTACACAAACTTTAAAACCATTGGAAGGAGTAGTTATGAATAAGTATCCTTAATATGATATAATCATGGGTAAAGGCCTCTGAGGTATGATAGCCTAAATAAATATTAAGGTAATGTGACTTACTTGATTGAATGATATATATCAGTAATGCAGTAAATATGTGTTACATATGTAACTGGATATCACTAGTTTATGTTACACATGTAGCTCAAAGAGGGAAACCCCCTAATTGAGTTCCAATTACTGGTATAGGATATATATTGCAGGTATACTGCTTGGATCACAATATGGGCAGATTATTTGTCATAGATAAGGTTAAAGGTCTAGGAATTAGATAGATAATGTAATCTCTAGTTACACTTTACCATAAGGCGTTCTTCAAGGAGACAAGTACAGCAATATGTGCTTGATGTATACCCACTTGTTAACTGAATGATAAATTGTAATAAGTTCAATCTAATATGTGGATTGGCTGATGTCCATTTAGTTGTATAGATTTTATAATGTGCAACGTATTTGACGGAACATAGGTTTAATTTATGGATAATCTTCAAAAATATATGCAATCTATTATCGTGTGAATGGTAATAGATGTATTCTATCTTGCTCCAATCTTAAATGCGCTGTTTCTAGTATCCTTGGATTGCTGAATAGTATATCCAGTATTTATTACTGTTTATTCCTAAATTTTTAAATATGGTATGTAATGCTTAAACACATGTGAATGGAGCCTTCTGGTTCCATAATTTTCTGTGGTTCGCTTGATTACCCTTTGGTAAAAGATAGATAGTTACCGATTTATTATGACTGTGGTTACAGTGTAATTAACACATATGTTAGACTTTTCCATATTCTGGTGCTTACAACATATCAAGTTCACTTTATTAGTTATTTGTAATCACTTCAGTGTGTGGTTTAAATACAATCCTAGTTCAAAGAACTATAATCCTGATCGTGTTCTCATCGATCACTCATTAGAAACAGTGTATATTTATACCTAAGCAGACTGCAATATATATAGGCAAAGTAATTGCAATGATAACCTCTAAGGATCCCGGTTGTTGATCTCTAAGAGTCAGATATTGCTTAGTTAAGTAATTGGCGTGTCAGATTATAACATAGCCTGCGTTAATATGACTCCCGTTATATTAAAGCAGGCTATGTTATAATCTGATTAGAACTCATAATCTTGTTTACACGGATATGCTTATCAATATAATCCCTTATAATCCCTTCAAATATCTTCCTCACTATTGATGTCAGACTAACTGGTATATATCTTCCTGGATCATCCCTACTTCCCTTTTTGAAGAGTGGCACCACATCATCTTTACGCCAATCCTTGGGTAAAAGTTTGTCTATAACAGTGCTAAGTTCCCTTAACACCCTTGGGTGTATTCCATCCGGGCCTGGAGTTTTATTTACCTTAATATTATCCAATTTGTTCCTGATATCCTCTATACATAACCCAATTAATGGTATGGGCTTGCAAGTTCTATTTTGTTCCAAAGTATCATCCAATGGTTCCTCTCTTGTGTATACTGAAGAAAAAAACTGGTTTAATATCTCAGCCTTCTCCCTGTCACTGTTAATCATGCTACCCTCCCCACATTTTAATGTACCTATATTGTCTTTCTTAGATTTTTTGCTATTTATGTACTTAAAGAACCTTTTAGGGTTAGATTTAGAATCCTTTGCAATTAATTTTTCATTTTCAATTTTGGCTAATTTGATTGCTTTTTATGCATGCTTTGTTACATTCCTTATAAATATGGAATTTTGAGTCTGTACTATTTTCTTTGAATAATTTAAATGCCCTACGTTTTTTCCTAATTTCTCTTAACACATTTATATTCAGCCACATTGGTTTGGATTTCTTATTTTTATAACCATATGGTATTTGTTGATATGTATATTTATTTAACAAAGTTTTAAATGTTATCTATTTATCCTCTTTATTTTTATTAGAGAATACTTTGTCCCAATTTATGTTATTTAATGATTTCCTTAAATCGAATTTTGCTTTCTTAAAATTAAAAGTCTTGGTTAAACCTTTAAGACACTGCTTATGAAAAGAAATTTCAAATGTGACCATGTTATGATCACTGTTACCCAAATGTTCTTTGACTTTTATGTTTGATATTATATCTGTATTATTTGATAGCACTAAATCCAATATAGCGTTACTCCTAGTTGGCTCCTCTATTAATTGTGACAAGAAGTTATCCCTGAGAACATTTATAAATCTATCCCCCTTAGCTGAATTACTAGTTTCATTGGCCCAGTGTCAGGGTTTTTTTTCCCTGTTGTTTGCCATGTGCTGCTGGCAGCCATTTTACTCACCTCTCTTCCTGACTATGGTGCATTGTGGGGGATGCTGCTCATTTCCTTTTATGGCCAGACTTGTGTGCATCATCCATGTGAGACAGGATGCAGTCTCAGAATTGTAATGTCATCACTTATTATTTAAAGGGCCTCTGTTCAGTATGCTTTGCCTTTGCGTTGTCTCAGACCTGTTTGTGAGAGTTCCTGTGTATTACTTGGCTGCCTGACGTCCTTCCTGGTTCCTGATCCCTGGCTTGTTCCTAACTCTGCTGTTTTCCTTGTTCCCGATTCCGGCTCGTCTGACTATTCGCTTTGGCTTCTGACTCGGCTCGTCTGACTACCAGCTCTGGTTTTGACTCCTGGCTTGTTATTTGACTTGTGAACTTTTTATTATTATTTGCTATGAATAAAGGTGTGATTATTTTTGCAGTTCTCGTCTCTGTCTGATTCCTGGCACCCTGACATTACGCAAAGGCCATGAATCCTGATGGTGCCAATAATCCACCTTTACCTGCCATCATTTCCAGGATGGATTAACAGGATCACCGCTTGGATCAATTTGCACTAGCCCTGCAAACCCTGCTGCACATTTGGACCAAAGTGTCCTGCAAGTTATGGCTGCTCCCGTTTCCGCTGCTGCACCTATGCCTGCCAGGAGCATGTCCGGTTCTGCACTTCTACCTCAGCGATATGGAGGCGATCCTATTCAGTGCAGAGGGTTTTTGAACCAGGTGGGCATTTACTTTGAGATGTTACCTCAGGCGTTTCCCTCTCACAGAGCTAAGGTGGGATTTCTCATCTCGTTACTCTCTGACACAGCTCTTGCCTGGGCTAAACCCTTGTGGGAGACTAATAAACCTGTGATTTCAAATTACCCTGAATTTGGGCTCGCTCCTCCTCTGCTGCTAAACGACTCATGTCCATTCAGCAAGGTACAAGATCTGTTGCAAGTATGCTATTGAGTTCCGTACGCTTGCCGCAGAGGTAGGTTGGAACAATGAAGCCCTTGTTGCCGCTTTCTTTCATGGGCTCTCTGATGCGATTAAAGACGAAGTTGCTGCCAGAGATTTACCAGAGGATCTCGAGGCATTGGTGTCTTTTTTGATTCTAATTGACACCAGACTCAGAGAGAGGCCCTCTTTCAAGGAGCGCTTGCGGAAGCCTCCTGTTCCGTTGTCTCCTACGTGTTCATTCACATCCATGCCTCCCTCTCCTCCCATGCCTCCTGGTCCCGAGTCACCAGGTACTGCTGAGCCAATGCAGTTGGGATTCACGCGTCTCTCCGCGGCGGAGAGGGCCTTTAGGAGGAGGGAGGGGCTCTGCCTCTATTGTGGGTTGCAGGGCCACCTTTTGAAGTCTTGTCCTACACGGCCGGGAAACGCTCACACCTAAGATCCTGTCGGGGGCAGACCTTGGGTGGTTTATCCTCGTCCCCGGAACCGCTTAAGGAGAAACCTTTTGTCATGGTTGTCCTTTCCTGGGTGGACTCCTCCATTGTCACTCAGGCTCTTGTTGACTCCGGTGCTGCGGGCTATTTCATTGACAGTGTATGAATGTATATAGGAGCGCCTAAAGAGGCTAAGGTAAACACCAGGTTCCTTCTAAAACACCACCTAAATTCTCTTAGGTGTATTACTAAGTGGGCAATAATCTGACAGAAACGATTTCATTTAAAAAAGTATAAAAAATTCTCTTTATTACCATACATCAGACCTAAACAAATCTTTAAACATATATTTTAAAACCAATGAAATTAAAATCAATCGTACTCTGAGGTTTTATGAAAAAAAAAAAAAAAAAAAAATATTAACAAAAAACACTAATCTATTATTGAAAGGAATAATCCAGAACTATTAAATTCTGTTATTAAGTATTATTGGGTGTATCCAATAATCAAAAATCAAGGGGATCAGTGGATTCTCCAGTTGTAATATGTGTTAATTAGTGTGAAACAGTGCGAGTGTTTATCTTATTTTCAAAAAACACATACAAACAAGTATACAATAAAGTAAAAACCCACAGTGGGTAAAATACACAAATTATGCAATAAAAAACAGAATTTATGTTTACCTGATAAATTACTTTCTCCAACGGTGTGTCCGGTCCACGGCGTCATCCTTACTTGTGGGATATTCTCTTCCCCAACAGGAAATGGCAAAGAGCCCAGCAAAGCTGGTCACATGATCCCTCCTAGGCTCCGCCTACCCCAGTCATTCGACCGACGTTAAGGAGGAATATTTGCATAGGAGAAACCATATGGTACCGTGGTGACTGTAGTTAAAGAAAATAAATTATCAGACCTGATTAAAAAAACCAGGGCGGGCCGTGGACCGGACACACCGTTGGAGAAAGTAATTTATCAGGTAAACATAAATTCTGTTTTCTCCAACATAGGTGTGTCCGGTCCACGGCGTCATCCTTACTTGTGGGAACCAATACCAAAGCTTTAGGACACGGATGAAGGGAGGGAGCAAATCAGGTCACCTAAATGGAAGGCACCACGGCTTGCAAAACCTTTCTCCCAAAAATAGCCTCAGAAGAAGCAAAAGTATCAAACTTGTAAAATTTGGTAAAAGTGTGCAGTGAAGACCAAGTCGCTGCCCTACATATCTGATCAACAGAAGCCTCGTTCTTGAAGGCCCATGTGGAAGCCACAGCCCTAGTGGAATGAGCTGTGATTCTTTCGGGAGGCTGCCGTCCGGCAGTCTCGTAAGCCAATCTGATGATGCTTTTAATCCAAAAAGAGAGAGAGGTAGAAGTTGCTTTTTGACCTCTCCTTTTACCTGAATAAACAACAAACAAGGAAGATGTTTGTCTAAAATCCTTTGTAGCATCTAAATAGAATTTTAGAGCGCGAACAACATCCAAATTGTGCAACAAACGTTCCTTCTTTGAAACTGGTTTCGGACACAGAGAAGGTACGATAATCTCCTGGTTAATGTTTTTGTTAGAAACAACTTTTGGAAGAAAACCAGGTTTAGTACGTAAAACCACCTTATCTGCATGGAACACCAGATAAGGAGGAGAACACTGCAGAGCAGATAATTCTGAAACTCTTCTAGCAGAAGAAATTGCAACTAAAAACAAAACTTTCCAAGATAATAACTTAATATCAACGGAATGCAAGGGTTCAAACGGAACCCCCTGAAGAACTGAAAGAACTAAATTGAGACTCCAAGGAGGAGTCAAAGGTTTGTAAACAGGCTTAATTCTAACCAGAGCCTGAACAAAGGCTTGAACATCTGGCACAGCGGCCAGCTTTTTGTGAAGTAACACAGACAAGGCAGAAATCTGTCCCTTCAGGGAACTTGCAGATAATCCTTTTTCCAATCCTTCTTGAAGGAAGGATAGAATCCTAGGAATCTTAACCTTGTCCCAAGGGAATCCTTTAGATTCACACCAACAGATATATTTTTTCCAAATTTTGTGGTAAATCTTTCTAGTTACAGGCTTTCTGGCCTGAACAAGAGTATCGATAACAGAATCTGAGAATCCTCGCTTCGATAAGATCAAGCGTTCAATCTCCAAGCAGTCAGCTGGAGTGAAACCAGATTCGGATGTTCGAACGGACCCTGAACAAGAAGGTCTCGTCTCAAAGGTAGCTTCCAAGGAGGAGCCGATGACATATTCACCAGATCTGCGTACCAAGTCCTGCGTGGCCACGCAGGAGCTATCAAGATCACCGACGCCCTCTCCTGATTGATCCTGGCTACCAGCCTGGGGATGAGAGGAAACGGCGGGAACACATAAGCTAGTTTGAAGGTCCAAGGTGCTACTAGTGCATCCACTAGAGCCGCCTTGGGATCCCTGGATCTGGACCCGTAGCAAGGAACTTTGAAGTTCTGACGAGAGGCCATCAGATCCATGTCTGGAATGCCCCACAGCTGAGTGACTTGGGCAAAGATTTCCGGATGGAGTTCCCACTCCCCCGGATGCAATGTCTGACGACTCAGAAAATCCGCTTCCCAATTTTCCACTCCTGGGATGTGGATAGCAGACAGGTGGCAGGAGTGAGACTCCGCCCATAGAATGATTTTGGTCACTTCTTCCATCGCCAGGGAACTCCTTGTTCCCCCCTGATGGTTGATGTACGCAACAGTTGTCATGTTGTCTGATTGAAACCGTATGAACTTGGCCCTCGCTAGCTGAGGCCAAGCCTTGAGAGCATTGAATATCGCTCTCAGTTCCAGAATATTTATCGGTAGAAGAGATTCTTCCCGAGACCAAAGACCCTGAGCTTTCAGGGATCCCCAGACCGCGCCCCAGCCCATCAGACTGGCGTCGGTCGTGACAATGACCCACTCTGGTCTGCGGAATGTCATCCCTCGTGACAGGTTGTCCAGGGACAGCCACCAACGGAGTGAGTCTCTGGTCCTCTGATTTACTTGTATCTTCGGAGACAAGTCTGTATAGTCCCCATTCCACTGACTGAGCATGCACAGTTGTAATGGTCTTAGATGAATGCGTGCAAAAGGAACTATGTCCATTGCCGCTACCATCAACCCGATCACTTCCATGCACTGAGCTATGGAAGGAAGAGGAACAGAATGGAGTATCCGACAAGAGTCTAGAAGTTTTGTTTTTCTGGCCTCTGTCAGAAAAATCCTCATTTCTAAGGAGTCTATTATTGTTCCCAAGAAGGGAACCCTTGTTGACGGAGATAGAGAACTCTTTTCCACGTTCACTTTCCATCCGTGAGATCTGAGAAAGGCCAGGACAATGTCCGTGTGAGCCTTTGCTTGAGGAAGGGACGACGCTTGAATCAGAATGTCGTCCAAGTAAGGTACTACAGCAATGCCCCTTGGTCTTAGCACAGCTAGAAGGGACCCTAGTACCTTTGTGAAAATCCTTGGAGCAGTGGCTAATCCGAAAGGAAGCGCCACGAACTGGTAATGTTTGTCCAGGAATGCGAACCTCAGGAACCGATGATGTTCCTTGTGGATAGGAATATGTAGATACGCATCCTTTAAATCCACCGTGGTCATGAATTGACCTTCCTGGATGGAAGGAAGAATAGTTCGAATGGTTTCCATCTTGAACGATGGAACCTTGAGAAACTTGTTTAAGATCTTGAGATCTAAGATTGGTCTGAACGTTCCCTCTTTTTTGGGAACTATAAACAGATTGGAGTAGAACCCCATCCCTTGTTCTCTTAATGGAACGGGATGAATCACTCCCATTTTTAACAGGTCTTCTACACAATGTAAGAATGCCTGTCTTTTTATGTGGTCTGAAGACAACTGAGACCTGTGGAACCTCCCCCTTGGGGGAAGTCCCTTGAATTCCAGAAGATAACCTTGGGAGACTATTTCTAGCGCCCAAGGATCCAGAACATCTCTTGCCCAAGCCTGAGCGAAGAGAGAGAGTCTGCCCCCCACCAGATCCGGTCCCGGATCGGGGGCCAACATTTCATGCTGTCTTGGTAGCAGTGGCAGGTTTCTTGGCCTGCTTTCCCTTGTTCCAGCCTTGCATTGGTCTCCAAGCTGGCTTGGCTTGAGAAGTATTACCCTCTTGCTTAGAGGACGTAGCACTTTGGGCTGGTCCATTTCTACGAAAGGGACGAAAATTAGGTTTATTTTTTGCCTTGAAAGGCCGATCCTGAGGAAGGGCGTGGCCCTTACCCCCAGTGATATCCGAGATAATCTCTTTCAAGTCAGGGCCAAACAGCGTTTTCCCCTTGAAAGGAATGTTAAGTAGCTTGTTCTTGGAAGACGCATCAGCCGACCAAGATTTCAACCAAAGCGCTCTGCGCGCCACAATAGCAAACCCAGAATTCTTAGCCGCTAACCTAGCCAATTGCAAAGTGGCGTCTAGGGTGAAAGAATTAGCCAATTTGAGAGCATTGATTCTGTCCATAATCTCCTCATAAGGAGGAGAATCACTGTCGACCGCCTTTATCAGCTCATCGAACCAGAAACATGCGGCTGTAGCGACAGGGACAATGCATGAAATTGGTTGTAGAAGGTAACCCTGCTGAACAAACATCTTTTTAAGCAAACCTTCTAATTTTTTATCCATAGGATCTTTGAAAGCACAACTATCCTCTATGGGTATAGTGGTGCGTTTGTTTAAAGTGGAAACCGCTCCCTCGACCTTGGGGACTGTCTGCCAGTCCTTTCTGGGGTCGACCATAGGAAACAATTTTTTAAATATGGGGGGAGGGACGAAAGGAATACCGGGCCTTTCCCATTCTTTATTAACAATGTCCGCCACCCGCTTGGGTATAGGAAAAGCTTCTGGGAGCCCCGGCACCTCTAGGAACTTGTCCATTTTACATAGTTTCTCTGGGATGACCAACTTGTCACAATCATCCAGAGTGGATAATACCTCCTTAAGCAGAATGCGGAGATGTTCCAACTTAAATTTAAATGCAATCACATCAGGTTCAGCTTGTTGAGAAATGTTCCCTGAATCAGTAATTTCTCCCTCAGACAAAACCTCCCTGGCCCCATCAGACTGAGTTAGGGGCCCTTCAGAAATATTAATATCAGCGTCGTCATGCTCTTCAGTATCTAAAACAGAGCAGTCGCGCTTACGCTGATAAGTGTTCATTTTGGCTAAAATGTTTTTGACAGAATTATCCATTACAGCCGTTAATTGTTGCATAGTAAGGAGTATTGGCGCGCTAGATGTACTAGGGGCCTCCTGAGTGGGCAAGACTCGTGTAGACGAAGGAGGGAATGATGCAGTACCATGCTTACTCCCCTCACTTGAGGAATCATCTTGGGCATCATTATCATTGTCACATAAATCACATTTATTTAAATGAATAGGAATTCTGGCTTCCCCACATTCAGAACACAGTCTATCTGGTAGTTCAGACATGTTAAACAGGCATAAACTTGATAACAAGTACAAAAAACGTTTTAAAATAAAACCGTTACTGTCACTTTAAATTTTAAACTGAACACACTTTATTACTGCAAATGCGAAAAAACATGAAGGAATTGTTCAAAATTTACCAAATTTTCACCACAGTGTCTTAAAGCCTTAAAAGTATTGCACACCAAATTTGGAAGCTTTAACCCTTAAAATAACGGAACCGGAGCCGTTTTGAACTTTAACCCCTTTACAGTCCCTGGTATCTGCTTTGCTGAGACCCAACCAAGCCCCAAGGGGAATACGATACCAAATGACGCCTTCAGAAAGTCTTTTCTAAGTATCAGAGCTCCTCTCACATGCGACTGCATGCCATGCCTCTCAAAAACAAGTGCGCAACACCGGCGCGAAAATGAGGCTCTGCCTATGCTTTGGGAAAGCCCCTAAAGAATAAGGTGTCTAAAACAGTGCCTGCCGATATTATTATATCAAAATACCCAGATAAAATGATTCCTCAAGGCTAAATATGTGTTAATAATCAATCGATTTAGCCCAAAAAAAGTCTACAGTCTTAATAAGCCCTTTTTGAAGCCCTTATTTACAATCGTAATAAACATGGCTTACCGGATCCCAGAGGGAAAATGACAGCTTCCAGCATTACATCGTCTTGTTAGAATGTGTCATACCTCAAGCAGCAAGAGACTGCTCACTGTTCCCCCAACTGAAGTTAATTGCTCTCAACAGTCCTGTGTGGAACAGCCATGGATTTTAGTGACGGTTGCTAAAATCATTTTCCTCATACAAACAGAAATCTTCATCTCTTTTCTGTTTCTGAGTAAATAGTACATACCAGCACTATTTCAAAATAACAAACTCTTGATTGAATAATAAAAACTACAGTTAAACACTAAAAAAACTCTAAGCCATCTCCGTGGAGATGTTGCCTGTACAACGGCAAAGAGAATGACTGGGGTAGGCGGAGCCTAGGAGGGATCATGTGACCAGCTTTGCTGGGCTCTTTGCCATTTCCTGTTGGGGAAGAGAATATCCCACAAGTAAGGATGACGCCGTGGACCGGACACACCTATGTTGGAGAAATAACAAACAAAAAATTAGTTGAAAAAACAGTCAAAAATAGGCTGACGATGTTCAGTGTAAAAGAAAAAATGTGTAAATATATGTGAACAGTAGAAAAATAACGTAAAAATATATTACCACCAAGATCAAATACCGGTATGATCTAAAAAAGGGGAAACCAATTGGATAAAAAATAGATAATGTGAAAAAAAGGTTATGTATATTTTATAATAACCAATAAGCCAACTGAATTATCTTGGCTATAATACCTACTAATTCAGTTTTATAACAATAGGATTTTACTCCCATATAGATACAATGATAGGTATAATACAGAGTTTTTTAAATAACAAAAGACAAGTCCCAATAAAAGCAATAAAAAACCGAATAAATCCCAATGCAAACAAATAAAAAGCAAATTTATAAAAATGTCCAAAGTTCCAATTGAAAATGAATCCGGATGCTAGCCAATAGTAGTGGAATAAACCAGGTCTTTAATCCAGATAGTATCCAAAACCTGTGAAATAAATGTAAAATACACTAAACAGTGGGCTTATCAGAAAAAAGTCTATTGGTAATATACTCACCCAAATAGCCTTGGTCCTGGTCGTATATGAGCCTCACAAATCTTTCCAATCGTCTACGCGTTTCGGCCCTTGAAAAAGGCCCAATTCAAGGGCCGAAATGCGTAGACGATTGGAAAGATTTGTGAGACTCATATACGACCAGGACCAAGGCTATTTGGGTGAGTCTATTACCAATAGAAAAAATGTCCAAAGTTCCAATTGAAAATGAATCCGGATGCTAGCCAATAGTAGTGGAATAAACCAGGTCTTTAATCCAGATAGTATCCAAAACCTGTGAAATAAATGTAAAATACACTAAACAGTGGGCTTATCAGAAAAAAGTCTATTGGTAATATACTCACCCAAATAGCCTTGGTCCTGGTCGTATATGAGCCTCACAAATCTTTCCAATCATCTATGCGTTTCGGCCCTTGAAAAAGGCCCAATTCAAGGGCCGAAATGCGTAGACGATTGGAAAGATTTGTGAGACTCATATACGACCAGGACCAAGGCTATTTGGGTGAGTCTATTACCAATAGACTTGTTTCTCATAAGCCCACTGTTTAGTGTATTTTGCATTTATTTCACAGGTTTTGGATACTATCTGGATTAAAGACCTGGTTTATTCCACTACTATTGGCTAGCATCCGGATTCATTTTCAATTGGAACTTTGGACATTTTTATAAATTTGCTTTTTATTTGTTTGCATTGGGATTTATTCGTTTTTTTATTGCTTTTATTGGGACTTGTCTTTTGTTATTGAAAAAACTCTGTATTATACCTATCATTGTATCTATATGGGAGTAAAATCCTATTGTTATAAAACTGAATTAGTAGGTATTATAGCCAAGATAATTCAGTTGGCTTATTGGTTATTATAAAATATACATAACCTTTTTTTCACATTATCTATTTTTTATCCAATTGGTTTCCCCTTTTTTAGATCATACCGGTATTTGATCTTGGTGGTAATATATTTTTACGTTATTTTTCTACTGTGCACATACCAATATTTACACATTTTTTCTTTTACACTGAACATCGTCAGCATATTTTTGACTGTTTTTTCAACTAATTTTTTGATTGTTATTTTTATTGCATAATTTGTGTATTTTACCCACTGTGGGTTTTCACTTTATTGTATACTTGTTTGTATGTGTTTTTTGAAAATAAGATAAACACTCGCACTGTTTCACACTAATTAACACATATTACCACTGGAGAATCCACTGATCCCCTTGATTTTTGATTATTGGATACACCCAATAATACTTAATAACAGAATTTAATAGTTCTGGATTATTCCTTTCAATAATAGATTAGTGTTTTTTGTTAATATTTGTTATTTTTTTCATAAAACCTCAGAGTATGATTGATTTTAATTTCATTGGTTTTAAAATATATGTTTAAAGATTATTATAAGGTCTGATGTATGGTAATAAAGAGAATTTTGTATAATTTTTTATACTTTTTTGAATGAAATCGTATCTATCAGATTATTTCCCACTTAGTAATACACCTAAGAGAATTTAGGTGGTGTTTTAGAAGGAACCTGGTGTTTACCTTAGCCTCTTTAGGCGCTCCTATATACATTCATACATATCTAACTCCTCAGGACCTGATTAGGGGGTTCTTTTATAGTGCAGCAAGTAAACGATTCTAGGCGCTAGTTGTCTACCTATATATTATTTCATTGACAGTGCTTTTGTATCAAAGCACGCCATTCCTGTTTTGCCTCGGTCTGTTCCGCTTGCTATTGAGGCCATTGATGGCAGGCCCCTTCAACCCGCACTCGTTACTCACGAAACTGCTCCGTTGTCCATGGCTGTTGGGGCTCTCCATTTTGAAACCCTCCAGTTCCAGGTGATAAACTCTGCGCATTTTCCGGTTGTTCTGGGTTATCCCTGGCTCCAAAAGCACAATCCCAGTCTCGACTGGCGCAGGTCCGAAATTTTGTTGTGGTACCCGCAAAGTATTTCCACTTGTCTTTGGAAACCAGTTAAAGTCTTGTGCACTTCTTCGGTATCTCAATTGCCAGAGGAGTACCGAGAGTTTCTAGATGTGTTTGACAAGGTGCGTGCCGCTACGTTGCCTCCTCACCGGTCTTACGATTGTGCCATAGACCTGCAACCCGGAGCCATTCCTCCTCTGGGCCGGATGTACCCTCTGTCTGTTGCAGAGAATTGTGCTATGGAGGAGTATGTTGCCGATGCTCTGTCGCGGGGAATCATCCGCAAATCCTGCTCTCCTGCAGGGGCTGGCTTCTTCTTTGTGAAGTAAAAGGGTGGCGAGTTAAGAGCTTGTATCGATTATAGGGGTCTTAATCGTCTTACCATTAAGAATGCTTACCCTATTCCGCTCATTACGGAACTCTTTGACCGCCTCAAGAGAGCTACGGTCTTTACTAAACTTGATTTGAGAGGAGAGTACAATCTCGTTGGGATTAAGGAGGGTCACGAATGGAAAACAGCATTTAACACCAGGCACGGGCATTATGAGTATCTTGTAATGCCCTTTGGCCTATGTAATGCTCCTGCTGTTTTTCAGGAATTTATTAATGATGTCCTACGAGATATGTTGCAACAGTGTGTTGTGGTGTACTTAGACGACATCCTCATACACTCACCCACACTTGAGGCTCATCGTTCTGATGTTACACAGGTTCTTCAGAGACTACGTGAGAACGGCCTGTTTTGTAAACTCCAGAAATGTGAGTTCCATCAGACTCAAGTAACCTTCCTAGGTTATGTTATCTCCGTTGCAGGGTTCTCCATGGATCCTGACAAGTTATCTGCAGTTCTGCAGTGGCCTCGCCCAGTTGGTCTTCAATCTATTCAACGTTTTTTGGGGCTCGCCAATTACTATAGAAAGTTCATTAAAAACTTTTCTTCCTTGGTCAAACCTATCACAGACATGACCCGTAAAGAGAATGATCCACTTCATTGGTCACCTACTGCCATTAAGGCCTTTGATAGTCTTAAGACTGCCTTTGCTGCTGCTCCAGTTCTGGCTCATCCTAACCCTGTCCTGCCTTTCGTTCTTGAGGTTGATGCGTCTGAGACTGGAGTAGGTGCCCTCTTGTCTCAACGTCCTACGTCTGACGGTTCCTTGCATCCGTGTGGTTTCTTCTCTAAGAAATTATCTCCAGTGGAGTGCAATTATGAAATTGGCGACAGGGAATTACTGGCCATAATTTTGGCACTCAAGGAATGGAGGCATCTTCGAGGGTACTAGCGTGCCAGTGCTCATTCTTACTGACCACAAGAATTTAACATCTGAAGCAAAACGTTTGTCGCCCGACAGGCCAGTTGGGTGCTATTTGTGTCTCGGTTTAATTATGTGGTCTCCTACCTGCCTGGTAGTAAGAATGTTAGGGCTGATGACCTCTCTCGACAATTTTCGAGAGTCTGTACCTACTACTGTTATACCTCCTGATCATATTTTTGCTACCATACGTACTAATTTGACTTCTCCCTTGGGGGAGGAGATCCTGGCTGCACAAACCAATGCACCTCCTGAGAAAACTAGTGGTAAGTGTTTTATTCCTGAGATTCTTCGAACTAAACTTTTGCACACTTACCACTATCCTAAAGCCACAGGTCACCCAGGCAAGAACCAAATGATTTGGTCTGTCACTCGACAATTCTGGTGGCCAGGTCTTCGTTCTGATATTGCTGCATATGTTGCCTCCTGCTCAGTTTGTGCACAGAATAAGACTCTGACGTCTTCCTGTGGGTCTTCTTCAACCTATTGCTAATGGTGAGCGTCCTTGGACACATCTTTCCATGGACTTCATTGTCGAGCTCCCTGTTTCCAATGGCAATACTGTTATCCTTATGGTGGTTGACAGTTTTTCTAAAATGTCACATTGCATTCCCTTGATCAAGCTGCCTACCGCTCAGGAGCTTGCTTCGATTTTTGCCCTGGAGATCTTCCGTTTACATGGGTTACCCAAGGAGATAGTGTCAGACCGGGGTAGCCAGTTTGTCTCCAGATTTTGGCGTTCCTTCTGTGCTCAAATGGGGATCCAGCTTTCCATCTCCTCGGCATATCACCCTCAATCCAATGGGGCTGTGGAACGGTCTAATCAAGCTCTGGAACAGTTCCTCCTTTGCTATGTCTCAGATCACCACAATAATTGGTCTGAACTGTTACCTTGGGCAGAGTTTGCTCGTAATAGTGCTATTAATGCTTCCTCCAAGTTATCCCCGTTCATGGAAAATTATGAGTTTCAACCATCCTTGTTGCCCGATTCATTCATGTCTCAGGGTATTCCGGCTTTGGAGGAGCATCTCCGGCAACTCCTTTCCACGTGGGTGCAGATTCAGGATTGCCTTCATCGTTCTACGCAGCGCCAAAAGTTCCAGGCTGATCGTAGGCGTCTGCCTGCACCTTCCTACCAGGTTGGTGAGTGAGTTTGGCTGTCCTCCCGCAACTTGAACCTTTGTGTGCCTTCCAATAAATTGGCTCTCCGTTTTGTTGGTCCTTTTCGAATACTCCGACGGGTTAATCCTGTGGCCTACGCTCTTGATCTTCCTCCTGCTATGCGCATCTCCAATGTTTTTCATGTCTCCCTCTTGAAACCATTGGTTTGTAATCGGTTTACCACTGTGTTGCCTCGTCCCCATCCTATCTTTGTTGACAACCATGAGGAGTATGAGGTCAGCAGCATTATTGACTCTCGTATGTCCAGGGGCCGTGTACAATATTTGGTTCACTGGAGGGGCTACGGTCCGGAGGAGCGCTCTTGGGTTCCCTCCTCTGATGTTCATGCTCCCGCCCTCATCCGTGCCTTCCATGACCGTTTCCCCAATAAGCCTTTTGTCCTCCCGCAGGGGAGGGGTCGTTGAGGAGAGGGTACTATCAGGGTTTTTCCCCTTTGTTTGCCATGTGCTGCTGGCAGACATTTTACTCACCTCTCTTCCTGACTATGGTGCATTGTGGGGGATGCTGCTCATTTCCTACACTTCCTTTTATGGCCAGACTGGTGTGCAACATCCATGTGAGACAGGATGCAGTCTCAGAATTGTGATGTCATCATTTATTATTTAAAGGGCCTCTGTTCAGTATGCTTTGCCTTTGCGTTGTCTCAGACCTGTTTGTGAGAGTTCCTGTGTATTACCTGGCTGCCTGACGTCCTTCCTGGTTCCTGATCCCTGGCTTGTTCCTGACTCTGCTGTTTTCCTTGATCCTGATTCCGGCTCGTCTGACTATTCGCTTTGGCTCCTGACTCGGCTCGTCTGACTACCAGCTCTGGTTTTGACTCCTGGACTTTTTATTATTTTTTGCTATGAATAAAGGTGTGATTATTTTTGCTCTTCTCGTCTCAGTCTGATTCCTGGCACCCTGACACCCAGTTTATATCAGGGTAGTTAAAATCTCCCATAATTACAGCACTGTTATTAGCAGCCGTACTTATTTGTATTAGTAGTTGAGCTTCATCCAGGTCACTAATGTTGGGGGGCTTGTAGCATGTTCCTAGTAATATTTTTTTTAGGATTTTTCCCTCCACTCTTTATTTCCACCCACAGGGTCTCTACATTGTCACCTGTATCAGAAATATCTTCCCTTATTGTAGGTTTAAGGTTAGGTTTAATATACATGCAGATTCCTCCACCCCTTTTATTATTTCTGTCCCATCTAAATAAAGTATACCCCTCTAAGTAAACTGCCCAGTCATGTGAATCATCCCACCAAGTTTCAGTTATACTGATAACATCATAGTCCTCTTATGCAACTAAGAGCGTCAGCTCCCCCATTTTACCTGTCATGCTTCTTGCATTTGTTGTCATACATTTAATTTTCATGTGCTTTCTGCTGATACTTGGTGTGCTTTCTTCCATACTTTCTAATGTGACATTTCTTAAGTCATCTCTTCCTTGAGATATCAAAGGACTGACAGAGTCACAGACTGATACCTCTATTCTATTGTGTTCTAACTGACTCTCCCCCCCCCCTTTGCCTAGTTTAAAAGATTCTCTAAACTTGCTACCATCCTTTCCCCCAACACACCGGCACCCATGTCATTCAGATGCAATCCACCCTTACTTACATTCAGATAAAAGGAGTCACACTGTGATCCTGTCTTCTTGCATTATCAAATGTGTATAAAAAAAATGATACTATCTTACCGGAATCTATGCCATGGAACAGAACACAACCTCTCAAGTTTGACAGTCTTGTTGCATCGCTTCTGACATGGACTTGATTGACAGAAGCAGGCAGTGAAACTCGTCAACACTGATTGCTTAGGAGCTGTTAATACAAGTCTGGATGGGTTTGCAGAAAGGCAAAGAATGACTGGGAGATGAGGGGAGCGGGGGAGGTATTTAAGCCTTTGGCTGGGGCGTCTTTGCCTCCTCCTGGTGGCTAGATTCATTATATCCCACAAGTAAGAAATGAAGCCATGGACTCTCCTCATATTAAGAAGGAAATATAATTTTAAACTTCATTGACTCACTTGATAAATTATTAAATACTGATCTATGGTGAAATGCACTTTTGATCTTGAAAACGCTATAAAGTGTTAATAGTGAATAAATTCATACCTTTGAGAATTTTCCCAATGAAGGATTAATCGCACTGATGCTGCATGCCCCCAACTATCTCCTGTTTGTGGAAAAGGCAAACATAAGAGTTTAATTTTTCTCAATACATTTACATGAACACAAAGAGAAAACATTTTTTGACACTAATGTGCTAAAATCCTACAGTTAAAGGGACATAATACTCATATGCCTGGCTTTCTCACTTTCTCTCTACAAATACACCTCCTTTAATCCTGGGGGACTTCAACATCCCCATTGATAGCCCATCTGCCCCTGCTGCCTCTAAACTTCTCTCACTCACAAACTCCTTTGGTCTCTCACAATCAACCATATTCCCTACTCACCGCCACGGACACTCTATTGATCTAGTATTCTCCTACCTCTGCTCTCTCTCTGATGCCACCTGTCATCCATTTCCCATCTCAGACCACCATCTGCTCACCTTTAAGCTTAATATACAGGCTAAACCTACTTCTCCCCCTTGCCCCCGCAGAAATATGCACACTGTGGATCCTCTACAACTCTTCAACCTTATTCAAAAACACCTCCCCCACACTTCCACAATATCCTGCCCTGACCTTGCTACAACCTACTATAACAATACCCTCTCCTCGGTGCTGGACACTTTCGCTCCTGCCCAAATACGCAAAACCTCACGTCGTCCGCTCCAACCCTGGTACTCTAACCAAAAATGCTCCCGTACTGCTGAACGTGCCTGGAGGAAATCCCGCTCTGAATCAGATTTCCTTCACTGTAAGTTCATTCTTTATTCTTACTCCTCTGCCCTTCACTTAGCCAAGCAAACCTACTTCTCTTCTCTTATATCTACTGACTTCTCAAACCCTAAACGTCTCTTCTCCATTTTCAACTCTCTCCTTTATCCACCTTCACCACCCCCTTCATCTGCCTTTAGTGCTCAAGACCTAGCAGACTACTTTTTCAACAAAACAATTACCATACAAAGTAATATCCCAACACAAGACTGCAACCTTCCATCTCCGCCCCCAGCAACCCCCTAAACCACTCTAAGCACCTTCCCCCTACCACTGAGAATGAAGTGAGTTCCCTATTGTCTTTCTCACACCTCACTACCTGCCCACTTGACCCTATCCCTTCACATCTAATACCTTCTCTGTCTTCTACCCTCACTCCAGCTCTTACTCACATATTCAACCTATCCCTTACTACCGGTTCATTCCCATCTTTCTTCAAACACGCAAAGGTCACCCCCATCCTCAAAAAACCCTCCCTCGACCCCAATTCTCCTGCAAACTACCGCCCCATATCACTGCTTCCGCTAGCTTCAAAAGTCCTGGAAAAACTAGTCTTCGATCGCTTAACCCACTTCTTGTCCTCCAACTCACTGCTTGACCCCTTAAAATCTGGCTTCCGTTCCCAACACTCAACTGACACTGCCCTCACCAAGGTTAATAATGATGATCTCTCTGCTAAAAAAAATGGCCACTACTCAATACTTATCTTACTTGATCTGTTTGCTGCCTTTGACACAGTTGACCATCCCCTTCTCCTACGGACTCTCAGCTCCCTTGGGCTCTCTGACACTGCCCTTTCCTGGATCCACTCATCTCTCTAATAGGTCCTTTTCTGTCTCCTTTGCTGGCGGCGACTCCTCTCCATTGCCTCTGTCTGTTGGAGTACCTCAAGGCTCTGTTCTAGGTCCTCTACTCTTCTCTATTTATACATCCTCACTGGGTAAACTTATCAGTAGCTATGGCTTCAACTACCACCTCTATGCTGATGATACTCAGATCTACCTATCCACCTCTTCACTCTCTCCTTCTGTCCTTTCTCACATCAGTGTCTGCTTATCTGGCATTTATTCTTGGATGGCCTCTCACCACCTAAAAATCAATATGTTCAAGACTGAGCTCCTTCTAATCCCCCCCTCTAATTCTACCCCGGTTCCTAACTTTTCAATCACTGTTGGTGAAACCACTATCTCCCCATCACCAAGTCCGCTGCCTAGGAGTTACACTTGACTCCAATCTGTCCTTCATACCCCACATCCAATTGCTCTCTTCCTCCTGTCCCAACCATCTACGCAATATCTCCAAAATCCGTCCATTTCTGAGTGCTGAAACTACTAAACAGCTAATCCACTCCCTGGTAATCTCCCGACTTGACTACTGTAATAACCTACTAACTGGCCTCCCTCTCTCCCGCCTCTCCCCTCTTCAATCCACCCTAAATGCCTCTGCTAGGCTAATCCACCTCTCCCGACGCTCTGTATCTGCTGCACCTCTCTGCGAGTCCCTTCATTGGCTATCCATCCACTGGCTATCCATCCAAAATTCTCATCCTGACCTACAAAGCCCTTACCAACGCAGTCCCCCCCCCCCCACCTGTCCTCACTCATCAAGAAATATACTCCAGCCCGCCCCCTAAGATCCAACAATGACTTGCTCCTTGCATCTTCTACCATTACCTCCTCCCATGCTAGGCTACAGGACTTCTCTCGTGCGGCACCAACCATCTGGAATGCACTTTCTAGAGCGGTCAGACTCTCCCCTAACCTTTCCTCCTTTAAACGCTCCCTAAAGACCTTTCTGTTCATGGAAGCCTATCTCCAAATCAGTAACAAATGAATTCTACTTGCCTAACTGCTGCCCCATCTAACTCCACACTATCATCATTCTCACCTTTGCAGTTCCCACCTCCTGTTTCTCACCCTCCTACCATCTAGATTGTAAGTTCCCACGGGAACAGGGCCCTCTATTCCCCCTGTATATGTTTGTTAAACTTTGTCTGGTGTCTTTTATATTGTTTTCTACTGTACTTTTATCTTTGTACCCATGGACAGCGCTGCGGAATCTGTTGGCGCTCTATAAATAAAGAATAATAATAATATGTTAAATCACTTGAAAGTGATGCAGCATAATAGTAAAAAGCTGACAGGAAAATATCA
This sequence comes from Bombina bombina, assembly GCF_027579735.1. Lineage (NCBI taxonomy): Eukaryota > Metazoa > Chordata > Amphibia > Anura > Bombinatoridae > Bombina > Bombina bombina. The sequence goes on along the minus strand of NC_069501.1, from coordinate 657,343,452 downwards.
CCTGAGAAAAAAAAGCAATAGCCAATCAGCATCAGCAGTGCAGAGGTAATGCTATGGCTTTCCTGTGATCTCATGAGATTTCACTAAAATCTCATCAGATTTCATAGACCTTACTTAACAGAATAGGAAAATAACATGACTGTCCCTGCACATGAGAGATGCACGCTCCTGGGACAAGCATTCAGACTGGCTGCTGGGGGGTGTGAATACTTAGGAAACTTGAGGTAAAATATCTTCCTTTTTTACATAGAGATGTTCAGGTGATATTTTCTAGTCAGCTTTTTACAGCTGAGCTGTATCACTTTCAAGTGCTTCAACATTTGGATATCATGTCCCTTGAAACAATAAGGTTAGAAATAACCTACTGTTAAATGTCAGAGGAAGTGGAAAGCACTGATAAATTATTAATGTAAACAGTGAATGTAATTGTCATTTATAAACTGTCTTTGGCAGTCTTTTTTTTTTTTTTTTTTTATTACTGTAGGAAGAAAAAAAAAGGTTTTGGGTCTCCGAATATTAAAGAGAGACATTGTGCTGTAACATTCTCCCAATCTTAATTTGTTCTAAATGACACCAATTCTACCTGATGGAGTGTATTGTTTACACATATCTTTTTAACACTTATTTTGTTACATAAAATTGCTGCTTTTTCCTGTTGAAACCGACTGAAAATGTAAAAAATTAAGTATAAGCTATAAAAAAGCTATGCAAATAAGAGGCAGCAGCAGAAATAAACTTCACAGTGGGGGTGCCCATGCTGTGGCTTGCCTGAGAATGGGCAATGTAAAAGCAAGTCAGCAGATTTGTGCACCCAGTCTTACAAGTCAAAAACCTTTTGTTTTGTTAAAACACTTATGAATGGATCGCTATTTAGCAACCTGTGTGTGCCAATAATGTAAGGTTGTGGGGAATTTGGCCATTTAAAAATAACTGTTAGCGCTGCGGAATCTGTTAGCGCTCTACAAATAACCGATAATAATAACTGTAGCAAACAAGGTTTTATTTTAGAAAGGTTAAACACTGAACCTGTATATTAATTTTTGCATCACTACATAAATGTTTGTATGTCCCTTTAAAGGGATATTAAAGCCAAAATTAAACTTTCATGCTTCAGATTTTATCTTATTTGCTCTGTTCTCTTGCTATTGTTTGTTGAAAAGCATACCTAGGTAGGATCAGGAGCAGCAATGCAATACTGGGAGCTAGCTGCTGATTGGTGGCTGCACATATATGCCTCTTTAATGGCTCACTTGGAGCCTTATATTCAAAACCTCGCTGCTCAGGTGAGACTATCTAAGAAGTCTCATCGGTACAGCAAGCCCCTTAAAAAAACAAAATTTATGCTTACCTGATAAATGTATTTCTCTTGTAGTGTATCCAGTCCACGGATTCATCCATTACTTGTGGGATATTCTTCTTCCCAACAGGAAGCTGCAAGAGGATCACCCACAGCAGAGCTGTCAATATAGCTCCTCCCCTAACTGCCACCTCCCAGTCATTCGACCGAAGACAAGCAAGAGAAAGGAGAAACTATAGGGTGCAGTGGTGACTGTAGTTTAAAAATTAAAAAACACCTGCCTTAAAATGACAGGGCGGGCCGTGGACTGGATACACCACAAGAGAAATAAATTTATCAGGTAAGCATAAATTTTGTTTTCTCTTGTAAGGTGTATCCAGTCCACGGATTCATCCATTACTTGTGGGATACCAATACCAAAGCTATAGGACATGGATGAAGGGAGGGACAAGGCAGGCGCTTAAACGGAAGGCACCACTGCCTGTAAGACCTTTCTCCCAAAAATAGCCTCCGAAGAAGCAAAAGTATCAAATTTGTAGAATTTAGAAAAAGTATGAAGCGAAGACCAAGTCGCCGCCTTACAAATCTGTTCAACAGAAGCCTCATTTTTAAAGGCCCATGTGGAAGCCACCGCTCTAGTGGAATGAGCTGTAATTCTTACAGGAGGCTGCTGGCCAGCAGTCTCATAAGCTAAGCGGATTATACTTCTTAACCAAAAAGAAAGAGAAGTTGCTGAAGCCTTTTGGCCATTCCTCTGTCCAGAGTAGACAACAAACAATGCAGATGTTTGACGAAAATCTTTAGTAGCTTGTAAATAAAACTTTAAAGCACGAACCACGTCAAGATTGTGAAATAGACGTTCCTTCTTTGAAGAAGGATTAGGACACAGTGACGGAACAACAATCTCTTGATTGATATTCTTATTGGATACCACCTTAGGAAGAAACCCAGGTTTGGTACGCAAAACTACCTTATCTGCATGGAAGATCAGATAAGGGGAATCACACTGCAAGGCAGATAATTCTGAAACTCTTCGAGCCGAAGAGATAGCTACCAAGAACAGAACTTTCCAAGATAAAAGCTTGATATCTATGGAATGCAGAGGTTCAAACGGAACCCCTTGAAGAACTTTAAGAACTAAATTTAAACTCCATGGCGGAGCAACAGGTTTAAACACAGGCTTGATTCTAACTAAAGCCTGACAAAACGCCTGAACGTCTGGAACATCCGCCAGACGCTTGTGCAAAAGGACAGAGCAGAAATCTGTCCCTTTAAGGAACTAGCTGACAATCCCTTCTCCAATCCTTCTTGGAGAAAAGACAATATCCTGGGAATCCTGACTTTACTCCATGAGTAACCCTTGGATTCACACCAATGAAGATATTTACACCATATCTTATGATAGATTTTCCTGATGACAGGCTTTCGAGCCTGAATTAAGGTATCAATGACCGACTCGGAAAAACCAAGTTTTGACAAAATCAAGCGTTCAATCTCCAAGCAGTCAGACGCAGAGAAATTAGATTTGGATGTTTGAAGGGACCTTGAAGTAGAAGGTCCTGCCTCAGCGGCAGAGTCCAAGGTGGAAAGAATGACATGTCCACCAGATCTGTGTACCAAGTCCTGCGTGGCCACGCAGGAGCTATCAAAATCACCGAAGCTCTCTCCTGCTTGATCTTAGCAATCAGACGAGGGAGCAGAGGAAACGGTGGAAACACATAAGCCAGCTTGAAAGACCAAGGCGCTGCTAGAGCATCTATCAGCGCTGCCTTGGGATCCCTGGACCTGAACCCGTAACAAGGAAGCTTGGCGTTCTGACGAGACGCCATGAGATCCAGTTCTGGTTTGCCCCAAAGTTGAATCAACTGTGCAAACACCTCCGGATGGAGTTCCCACTCCCCCGGATGAAAAGTCTGTCGACTTAGAAAATCCGCCTCCCAGTTCTCTACTCCTGGGATATGGATAGCTGATAGATGGCAAGAGTGAACCTCTGCCCATAGAATTATTTTTGAAACCTCCAACATTGCTAGGGAACTCCTTGTTCCCCCTTGATGGTTGATGTAAGCTACAGTCGTGATGTTGTCTGACTGAAATCTGATGAACCTGACCGCAGCTAGCTGAGGCCGAGCCTGAAGAACATTGAATATCGCTCTTAGTTCCAGAATGTTTATCGGAAGGAGTGTCTCCTCCTGAGTCCACAAGCCCTGAGCCTTCAGGGAGTTCCAGACTGCACCCCAGCCCAGAAGGCTGGCATCTGTCGTTACTATTGTCCAATCTGGCCTGCGGAAGGTCATACCCTTGGACAGATGGACCCGAGATAACCACCAGAGAAGAGAATCCCTGGTCTCTTGATCCAGATTTAGAGTAGTACACAAATCTGTGTAATCCCCATTCCACTGACTGAGCATGCAGAGTTGCAACGGTCTGAGATGTAGGCGGGCAAACGGCACTATGTCCATTGCCGCTACCATTAAGCCGATTACTTCCATACACTGAGCCACTGAAGGGCGAGAAGTAGAATAAAGAACACGGCAGGAATTTAGAAGTTTTGACAACCTGGCCTCTGTCAGGTAAATCTTCATTTCTACAGAATCTATCAGAGTTCCTAGGAAGGAAACTCTTGTGAGAGGGGATAGAGAACTTTTTTCTTCGTTCACTTTCCACCCATGCGACCTCAGAAATGCCAGAACAATGTCCGTGTGAGACCTGGCAACTTGAAAAGTCGACGCCTGTATCAGAATGTCGTCTGAGTAAGGGGCTACTGCTATAGCCCGCGGCCTTAGGACCGCTAGAAGGGGCCCTAGAACATTTGTAAAGATTCTTGGTGCCATAGCCAACCCGAAGGGAAGAGCCACAAACTGGTAGTGACTGTATTGACCCTCCTGGATCATAGGAAGGATGGTTCGAATAGTCTCCATCTTGAAGGATGGGACTCTGAGAAATTTGTTTAAGATCTTGAGATCTAAGATTGGTCTGAATGTTCCCTCTTTCTTGGGAACAACAAACAGATTTGAATAAAAGCCCTGTCCCTGTTCCTCCTGCGGAACCGGGTGGATCACTCCCATAACTAGGAGGTCTTGAACACAATGTAAGAATGCTTCTCTCTTTATCTGGTTTGCAGATAAAAGTGAGAGATGAAATCTCCCTTTTGGGGGAGAGGTTTTGAATTCCAGAAGATAACCCTTGGACACAATTTCCAATGCCCAGGGATCCTGGACATCTCTTGCCCAAGCCTGGGCGAAGAGAGAGAGTCTGCCCCCTACTAGATCCGTTTCCGGATCGGGGGCTGCTCCTTCATGCTGTCTTAGAGGCAGCAGCAGGCTTCTTGGCCTGTTTCCCCGTGTTCCAAGCCTGGTTAAGTCTCCAGACCGGCTTAGACTGGGGAAAAGTTCCCTCTTGTTTTGTGTTAGAGGAAGTTGAAGCTGCGCCACTCTTGAAGTTTAGAAAGGGCCGAAAACTAGACTGTTTGGTCCTTAAATTGTTGGACCTGTCTTGAGGAAGGGCGTGACCTTTTCCTCCAGTGATGTCAGAAATGATCTCCTTCAGTCCAGGCCCGAATAGGATCTGTCCTTTGAAGGGAATGTTGAGAAGTTTAGACTTTGAAGTCAAGTCAGCTGACCAGGATTTAAGTCATAGCGCCCTACGCGCCTGAATAGCAAAACCTGATTTTTTAGCCGTTAGCTTGGTTAAATGAACAGGCTAGCTTAAGGGCCCTAAGCTTGTCAATAATATCTTCCAACGGGGTTTCAACCTGTAGAGCCTCCTCTAGGGACTCAAACCAGAAAGCCGCGGCAGCAGTGACTGGGGCAATGCATGCAAGAGGCTGGAGAATAAAACCTTGTTGAATAAAATTTTTCTTAAGGTAACCCTCTAATTTTTTATCCATTGGATCTAGAAAAGCACAACTGTCCTCAACAGGGATAGTGGTACACTTAGCTAGAGTAGAAACTGCTCCCTCCACCTTAGGGACCATCTGCCATAAGTCCCGTGTAGCGGCGTCTATAGGAAACATCTTTTTATGTTGAAATATTTTTATTCAAGAAAATTTTTACAGATACAATAAATCAATGATTGAACTTTCCAATGGTCAAAGGTCATTCAAATAACAATAAAGATATTACTCCAAAAATACACGTTATGTCCCGCTGATTCAACTTTGTAACAGAACATTCGATAAAATCAATATAGATACCACAAACAACATTTCGTCTGGCCTAGTCCGTGTCCGCCCCCCCCCCCTTCTTCTGGAAGCCTCATGATAATGTATAAAAGGTTCCCACTGTAGTAGGAATGTTTTTTTATCGTTTAGAAATTCTGCTGAGGCACTTGTTTTATCAAAGTGGTATATCAACTTTTTTTTTATCTGTGCAAAGCTCGGGGGGATTCCCTTCCAAAATTGGGCTATGCCTAACCGAACTATTGTGCATATCCATCCTCCCAATTTGTTATTGTGTCTAGAGAGCCCTGGTATCGGGAAGTGGAGTAAAGCTTGTTCCATAGTTAGCTGTATTGTTTTATCAAAGATCTCACTCATGAGAGCTGAAGTTTGATCCCATATCTCTTTAACATATCTACATTCCCACCACATATGTGGGTATGTCCCAAGCTCCCCGCATCCTCTATAACAAAACTTGGTTGATGGGTCACCTCCTCCTGATCTAGTCGGGAATAAGTACCATCTAAAGGCTACTTTAATGAAATTTTCTTTAAGGGTTGCGTTTTGTGTAAAAGCTAATCCACGACTGAGTGTTTCTCTCCAAGTCTCAACTGACCAGGTTCTTCCTGTATCATTTTCCCATTTTATCATTAAGGGGGGTTTGCTGTTTGAGGGTGGGTTGTTAAATAAAGTGTATAAAGTTGAAATTCCACTTCTAATGTGGTGATCAGCCAGGCAGAGCCTTTCTAGCGTAGTGGTTACAGGGGCTCTTTCATTCCCCATTATTTGATATACTCTGGATTTTAGTTGTAGATAATGGTACCAGATATTTCTATCTCCTATGTCTAGGTCTTGATATTGTGTGTAAGATATCATTCTACCCTCTTTAAATACATCTGCAATCCTATAAAGTCCTTTATTGTGCCATTTCTGTTGTACAGTGCGGTCAACTGAGGAGGTTTGGGTTATTAGTGGTGTGATTGCTGATTTGTTATTTAGCAAGGGGAATTTAGCATTCAGTATCTTCCATATGTGTAGGGTGTGTTGTATTGCTATAAATTCATTTTTTTTGTGCGGGGTAGGGGTGTCAGGGGTCCATAATAGGTGCGAGAGTGGTGTAATGTTCATAACGGCAAATTCGATATTTAACCATTGTGAGTTGTTTTTAGTTTTGAACCAGTGTAAAGTTTGAGCTATGCGGGCCGAATAGTAGTATGGGATTAGGTTCGGGAGTCCCACTCCTCCTATCTTTTTGGGAGAGCACATGAGTGTTTTGTTGATTCTGGCTCGTTTACCTTGCCACACAAATCGTAATATGTCTTTTTGAAGCTTATGTAGGTCTGAGAGAGGGAGGGTGATGGGTAGGGAGCGAAATAAGTATAATAATTTAGGTAAGAGGGACATCTTGACCGAGATAATTCTACCGTAAAGGGAAATTTTGAGTTTCATCCATTTGGTTATAAGAGCTCTGATTGTCTTAAACATGGGGAGATAATTTATATGAAAGAGGGAGTGAATGTTGCTAGAGAGATGAATTCCCAGATATTTAATGGATTTTTTAGGCCATCTAAATGAGAAGTTTAGCTCTATTAATTTTTTAGTATGGGCGGGGATTCCAACCCCCAGGGCTTCACATTTTTCCCCATTAATTTTATATCCCGATAGGGTCCCAAATTGTTGAATTATTTGATATACTAATGGGAGGGATAATAGTGGTTTTGTTAATGTCAATATCACGTCGTCCGCGAATAGAGATATCTTGTGTTCTAAGTGTCCCACCTCAATTCCTGTTATGTCCCTGTTATCTCTGATTTTGATGGCCAATGGTTCGATGCTTAAAGCGAATAAGAGTGGGGATAATGGGCATCCTTGTCTGGTTCCGTTGTTAATATGTATTGGTGAAGATTGATAGCCTGATAATTTAACAAATGCTGTCGGGGAGGAGTATAATGATTTGATAGCCTTTCGGAACTCCCCCTTAATGCCTACCTTTTCGAGTACTGCGAACATAAAACCCCAATCAACTCTATCGAATGCCTTCTCTGCATCCAGGGATAGAAACAGAGAAGGCATCCGTCTAACAGTGGCCACATTAATAAGGTCTATAATTTTCCTTGTGTTATCTGGGGCTTCCCTTTGAGAAATAAAGCCTACTTGATCTGGGTGGATTAATTTAATAAGGAGTGGGTTTAAACGATTTGCTAATATTTTGGTAAATAACTTGATGTCCTGATTGATCAGGGAAATGGGCCTATAATTTTGGCAATGACATTTATTCTTTCCTGGTTTTGGGATCACTGAAATTCTGGCCATCAACATTTCTTTTGGTATTTCCTTGCCCTGCATCATAGCGTTGAAAACTTTGACTAACTGTGGAACTAGTAATGGTTGTAGGGTTTTGTAGAAGATGCCAGGGTATCCATCAGGGCCCGGGGCTTTAGAACCTTTTAGATTTTTAATACTAAGTTTTATTTCTTCTTGTGTTATGGGGTGATTTAAGGAGTTTAATTCCTCCTCTGTTAGCGATGGCATTTTACTATCTCCGAGAAACGAGAGTAAATCTGGGGTTCTATTTTTGTCTTTATGTGGATTAGGGATGTTATACAGTTTAGTATAGTAGTCTGCAAATAAGTTGGCGATATCTTGTGGGTCATTAGTGGTCTTGTTATCTGGGGATTGTATTTGTGGGACAGTTGTGGTCCTGACAATTTCCTTCAATTTGTTTGCTAACATTCGGTCAGGTTTGTTCCCGTAAATATAGTATTGTGTGTCAACAACTTTTATTGATCTGGCTGCCTCCGAATTTAAGAGTGAATCTAGTTCTGTGTTTTTGGCTTTAAGCTCGGTTATTAGTGTTCGTGAAGGATTGTGTCCAAGTTGTGACCTAAGTCTATTCGTCTCTACTTTTAAACTTAGCAGTTTGGCCTCCCTTTGCTTATTTTGTTTGCTAGATTCGGATATGAGTAGGCCCCGTGTGAAGGCTTTCAGTGCCCCCCATTCTAGGGCTGGATTGTCGGTGGAGATATTGTTAATTTCGATAAATTCAGCAATTTGTTGCTTAATCGTGTCTAAGGTTGGGCCTTCTTTAAGTAATGATGCATTAAGTGACCAGGATTTCACTCTTTGTGGGTTAATTAGTCCCGCGCCAATGTGGTTTCCACTATAGAGTGGTCTGACCATGAGCAGTTAGTAATGGCTGTATTGACTATTAGGGGGACTAGGATTTGGCTTACAAATATGTAATCTAGTCTAGATTGTGATGCGTGCATGGGGGAATAATATGTGTAGTCGTGTACCCCTTGATTCATAGCGCGCCAGCTATCTGTCAAGTTGTGATCTAGGGTGAAGTCAAGTAATATTCTACTAGATTTTATGGTTGTGTTAGTGGTAGGGGATGCTTGTGTAGATCTATCAATTTTATCATTCATGGTAAGGTTAAAGTCACCCCCTATTATAGTTTTATTTTTTCCACAATGTTAATTGTTTGCTGAGCTTAGAGATAAAGTTGGACTGCAGCTCGTTAGGAGCATATACATTCACCAATAGAATTGGGGTATTATGGATTGAGCCTTGTATTATGATATATCTGCCTTCTTTATCCCTTATTATAGATTCCTCATGAAAATTTAGGGAAGAGTGGATGAGCACTGAGACTCCGCATTTCTTTTTCGGACCTATGGCGTGAAATTGTGTGGGGTATACCTTATCCCAATATTTAGGAGTGAACTTAGGTGTAAAGTGTGTTTCCTGTAGCATCACAATCTTGGCATTTAGGGCTTTATATTCTAGGATTGCCTTTTTTCTTTTGATGTCTGAGTTTAAACCCCTAACATTGTGTGAAATGATTTTTATAGACATGGTGTTTGTTTAGAGGAAGCTTTCTTATTGCGATACCTTAATATCCCTAGAAGTAGAATCAGGATTTCTATCTTCTAAGGGGGGGCTCCCCGGACCAGGCCAAACTTGATTCCCATAGCTGAAAAGCAAAATAAACCTTCATGGAAGATAAGAAGCAAGTATAATGTTATAGATATCTTATCAACAGTTAGTGTCTTTGGAGTGACAGGTGCATAAACCATCTCATAGGTAGTAACCAAAAAAAAGATGACCAATGATATAATAATAAAACATTAGAAATCAACATTGGAAATAATAGAATATAAGTGAATTGAAAAAACAATAACATTTAAGCAGCATCAGAGCCTGAACCTGAATTTAGCTCGATTTGAGTATGGGGTTAAAGAGATCGGAGGGGGGTTAAGGCGGGGTATTGGGATGAATGAGGGAGGATGAGGATGGGGGGGGGGGGGGGAGATCCTAAGATTGCACTAAACTGGAATGAGCACTAGTAACCCCTTTTAACTGGGGATACGGGAAGTATAACTTAAGTAACCCTTTAAAAGGCTAGGTGTGTCTCAATCTGTCTACCAGGCTAAAAACTTTAAGGCACTAGAGGTTGGTTAGGGTTGGTAGGTAGTTAGTGCTTATGTGGTATCTCTCAGGGGTAAGGGTTATATAATGAGTATGTCGCCTGGGTACTTGAATTTAAATGTAACTATGTAGAAGAAAGGGAACACACAGAAATATTAAACTTCAACAAAGGGAGGAAAAAAGAAAGACAACATATCAATCAGCATTGGGCATAGCCCAACTCAGTGAAACAGTCACAGCCGGAAGTGAGTTAGTCTTATAGTGCTCAATGTATATTGATCTACTTAGCTCTCAAGACAAAGTATTCTCAGTATCTTCAGATTCCGCATCCCCAGATTCTTGTCTGGGATCAATTCTTTGTTTCTTTGCTTTGCCATTTCTTCCCACTGGGGTCCATTCCTTCTGGAAAGATTTTCTTGGTGGTGATGACCCAGTAGGTGTGGATGGTATATCAGCTTGGATTTGAAGGCGGTGAAGCAGAGCCTTCCCTTCTTCTAGGGTATTGCAGCTATAGCTTCCATTCTGATATGAAAAAACCAGTCTGAAAGGAAAATTCCACCTATATTTTATGTGTTCCTTCGTTAGGGCTGCAGTGATTGGTTTCATATCTCTTCTTTTTCGAAGTGTGATTGGAGTTAGGTCTGTGAAGATTTGTATGTTGTGTCCTTCAAACTCTATGCATTTTTTATCTCTGGATGCTTTCAATATTCTTTCTTTGGCATGAAAATAATGCATTTTTAGAATTATGTCTCTGTTTGTGTTTTGTTGCAGTCTTGTGAGGGCCCTGTGGACCCTGTCCATTAGGAGAGATGTTGGATCAATATCCGGGACTAGTTGCGTGAACAACTCGGTGATGGTTTCTTTTAGATTTTTGTAAGTCTCTGGGAGGTTCCGGATTCTCAGATTAGACCTCCTAGATCTATTTTCTAGATCTTCTATTTGATCTTCAAGCCTGCTAATGTATGCTGAATTATCTTGGATGGAGTCTCTCAATATAGGAATTTCCTCAGTTACATTATCTAACTTCTCCTCTAATTCTGCCGTTCTCTCCCCTATTTCCCTGAGATCTTGTTTTATTTCAGATAGGGCCGTCTTGAATTCCTCATGGAATAGAGACTTGATCTGTTGCAGAAGTTCTTTGTTAGGTTCATCTGTTCTGGTTTCTTCAGATACTCCAGGGCTCTGTGACTGTGGGCTAGTAGCAGAGTTAGGAATGCTTTTATCCAGACTTTTGTGCTTAGATTGTGATCTAGAAAGGCACTCCTTCACAGTTTGTGATTTATTTTTCATCTTAGAACTGTTAGGAAGTGGGAAGAGAAATCTTGTATGCAGGCTTCCTTGTGGAGCAGCTTCGATAGGTGATATTTAAGCCAATTCAATCTTAGGATCTCTATGTCAGGGGTTTTTATTCATAACTTGTATTACCCCATACTCTGTAGATATTTATGTTCAAAGTTCAGGCATCTTAGCTATCTCATGTCTCATCGATTTCACATGAAGCTTGTAGAAGGAGGGGTATGATGCTAGGGTGATGTCTCTCTTGTCCAATGACTAGTAGACTCCTGTTAATCCTCAACAATTATTCCCAGGCAGACCGCGTTGTTTACAGCAACCTAGGTAGAGGATTTGGTCTTGTTGGAGTCTTGTAAGGAGACTATTTAGGAGAGTTTGGATTAATACTCACATTGTTATGAGTTATTAAAGGATGTTATGCTTTCTGTGTCCCAGTGGTTGTCACGCTTCTATATTCACCAGGTGTAGTGTGTATGGTGAGCAATAGGAGTCCTGGGGAAAGTCCCCTATTGTCGGCAATGACTGAAGCGTATTGCTAGTATCTTTAAAGTGGCAGGGCCCAATGTATCTAAGGGTGGTCAGTAATATGGTGCATTCAGGCCCGTGCTGTGAGTCTATGTGCCTGGTATCTCTTGCAATAGGTGTAGTCTGTAATAGATTAGTCAGAGGGTTTAGTGTTTGTGCTTACCCCTATCAGAGTTCCAGATGCTGTTGTCGGCCTCTTGAATTAGGCCTCTCAGTTGGGCCCACTTTGGCGTGTCTGCAGATGGGTAAGATGGCGGGTTTTCGCGCCACAGTCTCTCACGATCTCTGACTTGTGGTAATCGACTTGGTTGTTGTCTGCTTTTTATTCCTCTGATGGTAGTGATCTTGTTGGTAGCCGCAGCTAAGATCTTGACTGCTGAGCCGTGAGAGACCGCGTGTGCGCCCACGCCTATTGCTTGTTGGTAAGCCTCGGTATTTTGGTATCTCTGAGCCGGAGTGTTCACTCCTTCTTGAGTCCTGGGATCTTCAATGTCCCTCCGGAGCGGAGCCCCGACCCTCCGGAGTGGCACAGTGATGTGATTTCTGTGAGATGCGAGATTCTTTTTGGCAGCGCTTGTTTCCGGCATTAAAAGTGGTATGTCTTCACCTCAGGTTTCTAGCTGATGCCTCTGGGGGTTCGTATGTCAAGGGTGGCTGCTTGTGATTTCCCCTTTTATTTTTCTCCGTGTTTGGGGTCTACCACGGGTTCCGGAGCAGGCCGCAGCCGCGGTCTTTCCTGATTTTCTTCCGGTACTGATGTTCCGGCCCCCGGTGGTCTCGCCCAAATTCTTTCAAAGTTTGTGCTAAGGGGATTTAATACCTTTTATAGTGCCTATGAATTGAAGTTAGGGTTTTTGCACTCGAAAATAACAGCTTTTTATCCACTTTTTAGTGATTTATGTGCGGAGCTGCCTTAATCTGCTTCCTCTCCTCTTGCTGGCAAACTCCGCCTCCCCAGGAAACATCTTTTTAAAAACAGGAGGGGGAGAGAATGGTACACCTGGTCTATCCCATTCCTTAGTAATAATTTCAGAAAACCTTTTAGGGATTGGAAAAACATCAGTGTAAGTAGGTACTGCATAGTATTTATCCAATCTACATAATTTCTCTGGGACTACAATAGTGTCACAGTCGTCCAGAGTTGCTAAAACCTCCCTGAGCAATACGCGGAGGTGTTCAAGCTTAAATTTAAATGTAGACATATCAGAATCAGATTGAAGTATCTTCCCTGAATCAGAAAAATCACCCACAGATTGAAGATCCCCTGCTTCAGCTTCATTATATTGTGAGGGTGTATCAGAGATAGCTACTAAAGCGTCAGAGAGCTCTGTATTTATTCTAGTCCCAGAGCTGTCTCACTTTCCTTGCAATCCTGGCAGTTTAGATAATACCTCTGTAAGGGTATGATTCATAACTGCCGCCATGTCTTGCAAGGTATACGCAATGGGCGCGCTAGATGTACTTGGTGTCCCCTGAGCGGGATTGATAGGATCTGACACGTGGGGAGAGTTAGACGGCATAACTTCCTCCTTGTCAATTTCTTCTGGTGATAATTTTTTTAAAGCCAGAATATGGTCTTTGTAATCTATAGTAAAATCAGTGCATTTGGTACACATTCTAAGAGGGGGTTCCACAATGGCTTCAAAACATAATGAACAATGAGTTTCCTCTATGTCAGACATGTTTAAACAGACTAGTAATGAGACCAGCAAGCTTGGAAAACACTTTAATAACTGTGAACAATCAAAAAATAAAAATGGTACTGTGCCTTTAAGAGAAAAAAAACAATTACAGAAACTGCTAAAACAGTGAAAAAAGCAGTAAATCTTACAAAATGTTTACAGTGTGTATAATAGGCTGAAAAAGCATTGCACCCACTTGCAAATGGATGATTAACCCCTTAGTTTCAAAACCGGATCAAAAAAACGATATAAACGTTTTTAAACAGTCACAACAAACTGCCACAGCTCTACTGTGGCCCTACCTGCCCATACAACGACTTTGGAAGGCACAAAAACCCCTTAGAGAGGTCCTATATGTTCAGGGGACTCCTTCAGGGAAGCTGGATGTCTCAAGCTGCAAAAACTAATGAAAAATAGGCCCCTCCCAACCTGTACTCACAGTGAGAGGGCCTTAAAAAACTATCCCTAGGCAAAATCTAGTCAGCCATGTGGAAAAACTGGGCCCCAGAATAAAGTTTTATCACCAATATGAAATAAACGTTTATACACCTCAAGCAAACGTTATATCTATTCAGTAATGTGAGTAAATAATAAAAATATTACCCTTTACAGCAAGCATGATACCAGTCGTTATTAAATCACTGTAATCAGGCTTACCTTAAATAAATCCGGTATTGTCAGCATTTTCTAGCTTATTATTTCTCTAGAAAAATTTAAAACTACACATACCTCAGAGCAGGAGACCCTGCACGCTATTCCCCCAGCTGAAGTTACCCATCTCTTCAGTTATGTGTGAGAACATCAATGGATCTTAGTTACAACCTGCTAAGATCATCAAAGACCACAGGCAGACTCTTCTTCAACTTTCTGCCTGAGGCTAAAATAGTACAACTCCGGTACCATTTGAAAATAACAAACTTTTGATTGAAGATAAACTACATTAATGCACCACATCTCTCTAACTGCTTCCCTTGTCAAGAGCTGTAAGAGAATGACTGGGAGGTGGCAGTTAGGGGAGGAGCTATATAGACAGCTCTGCTGTGGGTGATCCTCTTGCAGCTTCCTGTTGGGAAGGAGAATATCCCACAAGTAATGGATGAATCCGTGGACTGGATACACCTTACAAGAGAAAAAATAATTAGAAACACAATTTTAATCTTGAGAAATGTTTATGTTGCTATGTAGTGCTCTTTATGTGAAACCGAGACTCCTACATTACAATACAGGGTCTAAAAAAAATCCCAAAGATTTTGCATGATTTCTCTCCATGCTGGGGAGGTTTTGAATATCAGGCCCTAGATGTGTTCAGCTAGCTCCTAGTAGTGTATTGCTGCTCATTCAACAAAAGATACAAAGAGAATTAAGCAAATTTTATAATAGAAAAACTGGGAAGTTGTTTAAAACTGTATACTCTATCTTAATTATGAAAGAAACTATTTGGGTTTCATGTCCCTTTATTTAGCACATGGAGTTACTGATGGAGTGGCGTCTCCCAAACAACCAAAATATTTATTAACTCTTACCAAAAGATCCCAGCTTCACAGAATTCTTAAATAATCTAAAACAGAGTGCTGTTGTGCAGCATGGACGCTGCTAAAACATAATTTATGTAAGAACTTACCTGATAAATTCATTTCTTTCATATTAGCAAGAGTCCATGAGCTAGTGACGTATGGGATATACATTCCTACCAGGAGGGGCAAAGTTTCCCAAACCTCAAAATGCCTATAAATACACCCCTCACCACACCCACAATTCAGTTTAACGAATAGCCAAGAAGTGGGGTGATAAGAAAAAAAGTGCGAAAGCATATAAAATAAGGAATTGGAATAATTGTGCTTTATACAAAAAAAATCATAACCACCACAAAAAAGGGCGGGCCTCATGGACTCTTGCTAATATGAAAGAAATGAATTTATCAGGTAAGTTCTAACATAAATTATGTTTTCTTTCATGTAATTAGCAAGAGTCCATGAGCTAGTGACGTATGGGATAATGATTACCCAAGATGTGGATCTTTCCATGCAAGAGTCACTAGAGAGGGAGGGATAAAATAAAGACAGCCAATTCCTGCTGAAAATAATCCACACCCAAAATAAAGTTTAATGAAAAAAAGAAACAGAAGATTCAAACTGAAACCGCTGCCTGAAGTACTTTTCTACCAAAAACTGCTTCAGAAGAAGAAAATACATCAAAATGGTAGAATTTAGTAAAAGTATGCAAAGAGGACCAAGTTGCTGCTTTGCAAATCTGATCAATCGAAGCTTCATTCCTAAACGCCCAGGAAGTAGAAACTGACCTAGTAGAATGAGCTGTAATCCTTTGAGGCGGAGTTTTACCCGACTCGACATAGGCATGATGAATTAAAGATTTCAACCAAGATGCCAAAGAAATGGCAGAAGCTTTCTGGCCTTTTCTAGAACCGGAAAAGATAACAAATAGACTAGAAGTCTTTCGGAAAGACTTAGTAGCTTCAACATAATATTTCAAAGCTCTAACAACATCCAAAGAATGCAACGATTTCTCCTTAGAATTCTTAGGATTAGGACATAATGAAGGAACCACAATTTCCCTAATAATGTTGTTGGAATTCACAACTTTAGGTAAAAATTCAAAAGAAGTTCGCAACACCGCCTTATCCTGATGAAAAATCAGAAAAGGAGACTCACAAGAAAGAGCAGATAATTCAGAGACTCTTCTGGCAGAAGAGATCGCCAAAAGGAACAAAACTTTCCAAGAAAGTAATTTAATGTCCAATGAATGCATAGGTTCAAACGGAGGAGCTTGAAGAGCCCTCAGAACCAAATTCAAACTCCAAGGAGGAGAAATTGATTTAATGACAGATTTTATACGAACCAAAGCTTGTACAAAACAATGAATATCAGGAAGATTAGCAATCTTTCTGTGAAAAAGAACAGAAAGAGCAGAGATTTGTCCTTTCAAAGAACTTGCAGATAAACCTTTATCTAAACCATCCTGAAGAAACTGTAAAATTCTCGGAATTCTAAAAGAATGCCAAGAAAAATGATGAGAAAGACACCAAGAAATATAAGTCTTCCAGACTCTATAATATATCTCTCTGGATACAGATTTACGAGCCTGTAACATAGTAGTAATCACAGAGTCAGAGAAACCTCTCTGACCAAGAATCAAGCGTTCAATCTCCATACCTTTAAATTTAAGGATTTGAGATCCTGATGGAAAAAAGGACCTTGCGACAGAAGGTCTGGTCTTAGCTGAAGAGTCCACGGATGGCAAGAGGCCATCCGGACAAGATCCGCATACCAAAACCTGTGAGGCCATGCCGGAGCTACCAGCAGAACAAACGAGCATTCCTTCAGAATCTTGGAGATTACTCTTGGAAGAAGAACTAGAGGCGGAAAGATATAGGCAGGATGATACTTCCAAGGAAGTGATAATGCATCCACTGCTTCCGCCTGAGGATCCCGGGATCTGGACAGATACCTGGGAAGTTTCTTGTTTAGATGAGACGCCATCAGATCTATTTCTGGAAGCTCCCACATTTGAACAATCTGAAGAAATACCTCTGGGTGAAGAGACCATTCGCCCGGATGCAACGTTTGGCGACTGAGATAATCCGCTTCCCAATTGTCTATACCTGGGATATAAACCGCAGAGATTAGACAGGAGCTGGATTCCGCCCAAACCAAAATTCGAGATACTTCTTTCATAGCCAGAGGACTGTGAGTCCCTCCTTGATGATTGATGTATGCCACAGTTGTGACATTGTCTGTCTGAAAACAAATGAACGATTCTCTCTTCAGAAGAGGCCAAGACTGAAGAGCTCTGAAAATTGCACGGAGTTCCAAAATATTGATCGGTAATCTCACCTCCTGAGATTCCCAAACTCCTTGTGCCGTCAGAGATCCCCACACAGCTCCCCAACCTGTGAGACTTGCATCTGTTGAAATTACAGTCCAGGTCGGAAGCACAAAAGAAGCCCCCTGAATTAAACGATGGTGATCTGTCCACCACGTTAGAGAGTGTCGTACAATCGGTTTTAAAGATATTAATTGAGATATCTTTGTGTAATCCCTGCACCATTGATTCAGCATACAGAGCTGAAGAGGTTGCATGTGAAAACGAGCAAAGGGGATCGCGTCCGATGCAGCAGTCTTAAGACCTAGAATTTCCATGCATAAGGCTACCGAAGGGAATGATTGTGACTGAAGGTTTCGACAAGCTGAAATCAATTTTAGACGTCTCTTGTCTGTCAAAGACAGAGTCATGGACACTGAATCTATCTGGAAACCCAGAAAAGTTACCCTTGTCTGAGGAATCAATGAACTTTTTGGTGAATTGATCCTCCAACCATGATCTTGAAGAAACAACACAAGTCGATTCGTATGAGATTCTGCTAAATGTAAAGACTGAGCAAGTACCAAGATATCGTCCAAATAAGGAAATACCACAATACCCTGTTCTCTGATTACAGACAGAAGGGCACCGAGAACCTTTGTAAAAATTCTTGGAGCTGTAGCTAGGCCAAACGGCAGAGCCACAAACTGGTAATGCTTGTCCAGAAAAGAGAATCTCAGGAACTGATAATGATCTGGATGAATCGGAATATGCAGATATGCATCCTGTAAATCTATCGTGGACATATAATGCCCTTGCTGAACAAAAGGCAAGATAGTCCTTACAGTTACCATTTTGAACGTTGGTATCCTTACATAACGATTCAATATTTTTAGATCCAGAACTGGTCTGAAGGAATTCTCCTTCTTTGGTACAATGAAGAGATTTGAATAAAACCCCATCCCCTGTTCCAGAACTGGAACTGGCATAATTACTCCAGCCAACTCTAGATCTGAAACACAATTCAGAAATGCTTGAGCTTTCACTGGATTTACTGGGACACGGGAAAGAAAAAATCTCTTTGCAGGAGGTCTCATCTTGAAACCAATTCTGTACCCTTCTGAAACAATGTTCTGAATCCAAAGATTGTGAACAGAATTGATCTAAATTTCTTTGAAAAAACGTAACCTGCCCCCTACCAGCTGAGCTGGAATGAGGGCCGCACCTTCATGTGGACTTAGAAGCTGGCTTTGCTTTTCTAGAAGGCTTGGATTTATTCCAGACTGGAGATGGTTTCCAAACTGAAACTGCTCCTGAGGATGAAGGATCAGGCTTTTGTTCTTTGTTGAAACGAAAGGAACGAAAACGATTATTAGCCCTGTTTTTACCCTTAGATTTTTTATCCTGTGGTAAAAAAGTTCCTTTCCCACCAGTAACAGTTGAGATAATAGAATCCAACTGAGAACCAAATAATTTGTTACCCTGGAAAGAAATGGAAAGTAGAGTTGATTTAGAAGCCATATCAGCATTCCAAGTTTTAAGCCATAAAGCTCTTCTAGCTAAAATAGCTAGAGACATAAACCTGACATCAACTCTGATAATATCAAAAATGGCATCACAGATAAAATTATTAGCATGTTGAAGAAGAATAATAATATTATGAGAATCATGATCTGTTACTTGCTGCGCTAAAGTTTCCAACCAAAAAGTTGAAGCTGCAGCAACATCAGCCAATGATATAGCAGGTCTAAGAAGATTACCTGAACACAGATAAGCTTTTCTTAGAAAGGATTCAATTTTCCTATCTAAAGGATCCTTAAACGAAGTACCATCTGACGTAGGAATAGTAGTACGTTTAGCAAGGGCTAAAGGGCCCCATCAACTCTAGGGATTTTGTCCCAAAATTCTAATCTGTCAGACGGCACAGGATATAATTGCTTAAAACGTTTAGAAGGAGTAAATGAATTACCCAATTTATCCCATTCTCTGGAAATTACTTCAGAAATAGCATTAGGAACAGGAAAAACTTCTAGAATAACCACAGGAGATTTAAAGACCTTATCTAAACGTTTAGAATTAGTATCAAGAGGACCAGAATCCT
Source organism: Bombina bombina (assembly GCF_027579735.1). Lineage (NCBI taxonomy): Eukaryota > Metazoa > Chordata > Amphibia > Anura > Bombinatoridae > Bombina > Bombina bombina. Next base: position 657,324,148 of record NC_069501.1, on the reverse strand, counting down.
CAATTTCTAAAGCAATTAGTACTTCTTTAAGTAAAGAACGAATAAATTCCATTTTAAATAAATATGAAGATTTATCAGCATCAATCTCTGAGACAGAATCCTCTGAACCAGAAGAGTCATCAGAATCAGAATGATGATGTTCATTTAAAAATTCATCCGTATAAAGAGAAGTTTTAAAAGATTTTTTATGTTTACTAGAAGGAGGAATAACAGACATAGCCTTCTTGATGGATTCAGAAACAAAATCTCTTATGTTATCAGGAACATTCTGAACCTTAGATGTTGATGGAACTGCAACAGGTAAAGGTACATTACTAAAGGAAATATTATCTGCTTTAACAAGTTTGTCATGACAATTAATACAAACAACAGCTGGAGGAATAGCTACCAAAAGTTTACAGCAGATACACTTAGCTTTGGTAGTTCCAGCACTAGACAGCGATTTTCCTGAAGTATCTTCTGACTCGGATGCAACGTGAGACATCTTGCAATATGTAAGAGAAAAAACAACATATAAAGCAAAATAGATCAAATTCCTTAAATGACAGTTTCAGGAATGGGAAAAAAAGCCAATGAACAAGATTCTAGCAACCAGAAGCAAAGAAAAAATGAACTTAAATAATGTGGAGACAAAAGCGACGCCCATATTTTTTAGCGCCAAATAAGACGCCCACATTATTTGGCGCCTAAATGCTTTTTGGCGCCAAAAATGACGCCACATCCGGAACGCCGACATTTTTGGCGCAAAAGAACGTCAAAAATGACGCAACTTCCGGCGACACGTATGACGCCGGAAACAGAAAAGATTTTTTGCGCCAAAAAATTCCGCACCAAGAATGACGCAATAAAATGAAGCATTTTCAGCCCCCGCGAGCCTAACAGCCCCCAGGGAAAAAAATCAAATTTTTAAGGTAAGAAAAAATAATTGATTCAAGTGCATTATCCCAAATATGAAACTGACTGTCTGAAAATAAGGAATGTTGAACATCCTGAGACAAGGCAAATAAATGTTTGAATACATATATTTAGAACTTTATAAACAAAGTGCCCAACCATAGCTTAGAGTGTCACGGAAAATAAGACTTACTTACCCCAGGACACTCATCTACATGTTTGTAGAAAGCCAAACCAGTACTGAAACGAAAATCAGCAGAGGTAATGGTATATATATAAGAGTATATCGTCAATCTGAAAAGGGAGGTAAGAGATGAATCTCTACGACCGATAACAGAGAACCTATGAAATAGACCCCGTAGAAGGAGATCACTGCATTCAAAATAGGCAATACTCTCCTCACATCCCTCTGACATTCACTGCACGCTGAGAGGAAAACCGGGCTCCAACCTGCTGCGGAGCGCATATCAACGTAGAATCTAGCACAAACTTACTTCACCACCTCCATAGGAGGCAAAGTTTGTAAAACTGAATTGTGGGAGAAATGAATTTATCAGGTAAGTTCTTACATAAATTATGTTTTAAATGTAGCCACCAGTCAGTAAGTGCTACCCAGGGTCTGAACGAAAAAACATAATTTATGTAAGAACTTGCCTGATAAATTCATTTCTTTCATATTGGCAAGAGTCCATGAGCTAGTGACGTATGGGATATACAATCCTACCAGGAGGGGCAAAGTTTCCCAAACCTCAAAATGCCTATAAATACACCCCTCACCACACCCACAATTCAGTTTAATGAATAGCCAAGTAGTGGGGTGATAAAGAAAGGATTAAAAAGCATCAACAAAGAAATTTGGAAAAAATTGTGCTTTATACATAAAAATCATAACCACCATAAAAAGGGTGGGCCTCCATTTCCATGAGCTAGTAACGTATGGGATAGCAATACCCAAGATGTGGAACTCCATGCAAGAGTCACTAGAGAGGGAGGAATAAAAATAAAACAGCCATTTTTCGATGAAAAATTAATCCACAACCCAAAATATAAAGTTACTCTAATGAATGAAAAAAAAAAAACTTAAAACATAAGCAGAAGAATCAAACTGAAACAGCTGCCTGAAAAACTTTTCTATCAAAAACTGCTTCCGAAGAGGCTAATACATCAAAATGGTAGAATTTAGTAAATGTATGCAAAGACCACCAGGTTGTGGTTCTGCAAATCTGATCAACCAAAGCTCAATTCTTAAAAGCCCACAAAGTGGAGACTGATCTAATAGAATGAGCTGTAATTCTCTGAGGCGGGGCTTGAACGGACCCCAAATAAGCTGAATGAAACAAAAGCTGTAACCACGAAGCCAAGGAAACGGCAGAGACCTTCTGACATTTCCTAGAACCAGAAAAGATAACAAATAGACTAGAAGTCTTCCTGAAATCTTTAGTAGCTTCAACATAATATTTCAAACTCTTACCATATCCAAAGAATATAAGGATTTCTCCAAAGAATTCTTAGGATTAGGACACAAGAAAAGACAATTTCTCTATTAATGTTGTTAGAATTCACAACCTTCGGTAAGAATTTAAATGAAGTCCGCAAAACCACCTAATCCTGATGAAAAATCAGAAAAGGAGATATACAAGAAAGAGCAGATAATTCAGAAACTCTTCTAGCAGAAGAGATGGCCAAAAGGAACAACACTTTCCAAGAAAGTAGTTAATGTCCAAAGAAAGCATAGGCTCAAATGGAGGCGCCTGAAACGCCTTCAAAACCAAATTAAGACTCCAAGGAGGAGAAAATTAATTAATGGCAGGCTTGATACAAACCAAAGACTGTATAAAACAGTAAATATCAGGAAGCTTTACCAATCTTTCTGTAAAATGAGACAAAGAGCAGAGATTTGTTCCTTCAAGGAGCTTTCAGACAAAACCTTATCCAAACCATCCTGAATAAACTGCAAAATTCTAGAAATTCTAATAGAATGTCCAAATGAATGTATGAGAAGAACACCATGAATATAAGTCTTCCGAACTCGATAATAAATCTTCCTAGAAACAGATTTACGAGCCTGTAACATAGTATTAATCATTGAGTCAGAGAAACTTCTATGACTAAGCACTAGGCGTTCAATTTCCATACCTTCAAATTTAATGATTTGAAATCCTGATGGAAAAAACAGACCTTGAGACAGAAGATCTGACCTTAATGGAAGAGGCCAAGGTTGGCAACTGGACATCCAAACAAGATCCACAAACCAAAACCTGTGAGGCCATGCTGGAGCTAACAGTAATACAAATGACTGCTCCATGATGATTTTTGGATATCACTCTTGGAAAAAGAACTAGAGGCCAAAAATATAAGCAGGTTGGCAACTCCTAGGAAGTGTCAACGCATCCACTTTTTTCGCCTGAAGAACCCTGGACCTGGACAGGTACCTGGGAAGTTTCTTGTTTAGATGAGAAAACACATCTGGATAGAAAGACCACTCCCCAGGATGTAAAGTCTGATCGCTGAGATAATCCGCTTCCCAATTGTCTACACCTGGGATATGTACCACAGAAATTAGACAAGAGCTGGATTACGCCCAAGAAAGTATTCAAGATACTTCTTTCATAGCTAGGAGACTGAGTCCCACCCTGATGATTGACATATGCCACAGCTGTGATATTGTCTGTCTGAGAACAAATGAACGGTTCTCTCTTCAACAGAGACCAAGCCTGAAGAACCTTGAAATTACACAGAGTTCCAAAATATTGATTGGTAATCTCGCCTCTTGAGATTTCCAAACCCCTTGTGCTGTCAGAGATCCCCAAACAGCTCCCCAACATGAAAAGACTCGCATTTATTGTGATCATAGTCCAGGTTGGACGAACCAAAGAGGCCCCTAGAACTATACAATGGTGATCTAACCACCATGTCAGAGATAATCGAACATTGGGATTTAAGGATATTAATTGTGATATCTTTGCATAATCCCAGCACCATTGATTCAGCATACAAAGCTGGAGAGGTCTCACATGAAAACGAGCAAAGGGAAGTACATTCAATGCTGCAATCATGAAACCTAAAACTTCCATGCACATAGCTACTGAAGGAAAAAATAGAGACTGAAGGTTCCTACAAGCTGAAACCAATTTAAATTGTCTCTTGTCTGTTAAAACAGAATTATGGAAACCTAAAAAGGTGACCCTTGTCTGAGGAATCAAGGAACTTTTTAGTAAATTGATCCTCCAACCATGTCTATGAAGAAACAACAGTAGTTAATTCGTGTTAGATTCTGCAGAACTTAAAGACCAAGATATCGTCCAAATAAGGAAATACTTCAACAACTCACTCTCTGATAACAGAGAATAGGACACCTAGAAAAGATTTCTAGAGCTGTCTCTAGGCCAAAAAGGAAGAGCAACAAATTAGTAATGCGTTTCTAAAAGAGAGAATCTCAGAAACTGATAGCAATCAGGATGAATCAGAATAAAAAGATATGCATCCTGTAAGTCTATTGTGGGCACATAAAAGGCAGAATAGACCTTATAATCACCATTTTGAAAATTGGTAGTCTAACATATTGATTCAAAATTTTTAGATCCAAAACTGGTCTGAATGAATCTTCTTTCTTTGGGACAATGGATTTGAATAAAACCCCAGACCCTGTTCCTGAAACGGAACTGGCATGATTACCCCAGATAACTCCAGGCCTGAAACACACTTCAGGAAAGTCTGAGCCTTTACTTGGTTTGCTGGAATACGTGAGAGAAAAATCTTCTCACGAGCGGTCTTACCCTGAATCCTATTCTGTACTCCTGAGAGACAATATTCTGAATCCAATGATTTTGGACCAAATTGACCCAAACATCTTAGAAAAATCATAATCTGCCCCCTACCGACTGAGCTGGAAAAGAGCTGCACCTTCATGCGGACTTGGGGGCTGGCTTTGATCTCTTAAATGGCTTGGATTTATTCCAATTCGAAGAAGGCTTCCAATTGGAAATAGATTCCTTGGGGAAGAATAAGATTTATGTTCCTTATTTAAGAACGAAAACGGTTAGAAGCTTTAGATTTACCCTTATATCTTAATCTTGAGGCAAAAAAACTCCCTTCCCCCCAGTGACAGTTGAAATTATTGAATCCAACTGTGAACCAAATCATTTATTACCTTGGAAGAAAAGAAATAGCAATCTCGACTTATCAGCATTCCAAGATTTAAGCCACAAATCTCTTCTAGCTAAAATAGCTAAAGACCTAGATTAAACGTCAATTTAAAAAAAAAAAAATGGCATCATAAATGAAATTATTAGCATGTTGAATCAAGTTAACAATGCTAGACAAATCATGAACCGATACTTGTTGCACTAAAGTTTCCAAAGAAAAGGTTGAAACAGCTGCAACAACAGCCAAATACATTGCAGGCCTAAGAAAAAGACCTGAAAATAAACTTTCCTTAGATAAGATACAAGTTTCCTATCTAAAGGATCTTAAAATAAATACTATTTTCTATAGGAATAGTAGTACGTTTAGCAAGAGTAGAGAGAACCTCAACTTTTATGGATTTTTAAACTCCAATCTAACTGCTTTCAAAGGATACAATTTTTAAAACCTTAAAGAAGGAATAAAAGAAGTACCAGGCCTATTCCATTCCTTAGAAATCATATCAGAAATAGCAACAGGAACTGGAAAAACCTCTGGAACAACCACAGGAGGTTTATAAACAGAAATTAAACGTTTACTAGTTTTAATATCAAGAGGACTCCTCAATATCCAATAATCAACACTTCTTCAACAAAGAACGAATGTACTCCATTTTAAATAAATAAGTAGATTTGTCATTGTCAATATCTGAGGAAGGGTCTTCTGAATCAGATAGATCCTCATCAGAGGAGGATAATACAGTATTTTCTCTTGTTAAGTGTATCCAGTCCACGGATCATCCATTACTTATGGGATATTAACTCCTCCCCAACAGGAAGTGCAAGAGGATTCACCCAGCAGAGCTGCTATATAGCTCCTCCCCTAACTGCCATTCCAAGTCATTCTCTTGCACCCAACGACTAGATAGGATGTGTGAGAGGACTATGGTGATTATATTTAGTTTTATACCTTCAATCAAAAGTTTGTTATTTTATAATAGCACCGGAGTGTGTTATTCCTTCTCTGGTAGAATTTGAAGAAGAATTTACCTGAGTTTTTACTATGATTTTAGCCGGCGTAGTTAAGATCATATTGCTGTTCCTCGGCCATCTGAGGAGAGGTAAACTTCAGATCAGGGGACAGCGGGCAGATTAATCTGCAAAGAGGTATGTAGCAGCTTATTATTTTCTGACAATGGAATTGATGAGAAAATTCTGCCATACCGATATAATGTAAACTCAGCCTTAAATGCAGTAGCAGCAACTGGTATCAGGCTGTCATGTATGTATATTTTACACTTCAGTATTCTGGGGAATGGCACTTCACTGGAATTATACTGTGTGCATAAGACTTTAGCCTAATTTGCAGGGACTGGCAACAGGCTCTTTAATAACACTTAATTTATGTTAAACGTTTTTTGCTGGCATGTAAAATCGTTTCATTTTCTGAGGTACTGGGTGAATAAAATGTTTTGGGCATTATGTTTTCCACTTGGCAGTTGTTTTATTTAATTTATGACAGTTTACTGATCTCTCTCACTGTTGTGTGTGAGGGGGAGGTCAAAAAATTCAGTCAGAAGCTCATTGTATTTCCTGCATGATCCGGTTCATCTCTACAGAACTCAGGGGTCTTCAAAACTTGTTTTGAGGGAGGTAATCATTCACAGCAGAGCTGTGAGATTGTAGTTGACTGTGATAAAAAACGTTTATTTCTGTAACTTTTTTTTCTGCTATCAGGGTTAGTTATCCTTCGCTAATGGGAACAAGCCTTTGCTAAAATTGTGTTTTTTACAAAGATTTGATGCTATAACCTTTCAGTTTATTAACTTTCAACTGTCATAACTCTTTCTGTGCTTCTTATAGGCACAGTACGTTTTCATATTATAGTAAATTACTTGAAAAGTATTTCCAAGTTGCTAGTTTATTTGCTAGTGTGTTAAACATGTCTGATTCAGAGGAAGACATCTGTGCTATATGTGCTAATGCCAAAGTGGAGCCCAATAGAAATTTATGTACTAACTGTATTGATGCTACTTTAAATAAAAGTCAATCTGTACAAATTGAACACATTTCACCAAACAACGAGGGGAGAGTTATGCCGACTAACTCGCCTCACGTGTCAGTACCTGCATCTCCCGCTCGGGGGGTGCGTGATATTGTGGCGCCGAGTACATCTGGGCGGCCATTACAAATCACATTACAGGATATGGCTACTGTTATGACTGAAGTTTTGGCTAAATTACCAGAACTAAGAGGTAAGCGTGATCACTCTGGGGTGAGAACAGAGTGCGCTGATAATGTTAGGGCCATGTCAGATACTGCGTCACAACTTGCAGAACATGAGGACGGAGAGCTTCATTCTGCGGCTGACGGTTCTGATCCAAACAGATTGGATTCAGATATTTCAAATTTTAAATTTAAGCTGGAAAACCTCCGTGTATTACTAGGGGAGGTGTTAGCGGCTCTGAATGATTGTAACACAGTTGCAATACCAGAAAAAATGTGTAGGTTGGATAAATATTTTGCAGTACTGACGTTTTTTCCTATACCTAAGAGACTTACTGAAATTGTTACTAAGGAGTGGGATAGACCCGGTGTGCCGTTCTCACCCCCTCCGATATTTAGAAAGATGTTTCCAATAGACACCACACGGGACTTATGGCAAACGATCCCTAAGGTGGAGGGAGCAGTTTCTACTTTAGCTAAGCGTACCACTATCCCGGTGGAGGATAGCTGTGCCTTTTCAGATCCAATGGATAAAAAGTTAGAGGGTTACCTTAAGAAAATGTTTGTTCAACAAGGTTTTATATTGCAACCCCTTGCATGCATTGCGCCTGTCACGGCTGCAGCAGCATTTTGGTTTGAGTCTCTGGAAGGGACACTTGAATCAGCTCCATTAGATGAGATTACACACAGGCTTAAAGCTCTTAAGTTAGCTAACTCATTTATTTCAGATGCCGTAGTACATTTAACTAAGCTTACGGCTAAGAATGCCGGATTCGCCATTCAGGCACGCAGAGCACTGTGGCTAAAATCCTGGTCAGCTGACGTTACTTCTAAGTCTAAATTTCTTAATATACCTTTCAAAGGGCAGACCTTATTCGGGCCCGGATTGAAAGAAATTATCGCTGACATTACAGGAGGTAAAGGCCATGCCCTGCCTCAAGACAGAGCCAAACCTAAGGCTAGACAATCTAATTTTCGTTCCTTTCGGAATTTCAAAGCAGGAGCAGCATCAACTTCCTCTGCTCCAAAACAAGAAGGATCTGTTGCTCGCTACAGACAAGGCTGGAGACCTAACCAGTCCTGGAACAAGGGCAAGCAGGCCAGGAAACCTGCTGGTGCCCCTAAAACAGCATGAATTGAGGGCCCCCGATCCGGAAACGGATCTAGTGGGGGGCAGACTTTCTCTCTTCGCCCAGGCTTGGGCAAGAGATGTCCAGGATCCCTGGGCGCTAGAGATAATATCTCAGGGATACCTTCTGGACTTCAAATACTCTCCCCCAAGAGAGAGATTTCATCTGTCAAGGTTGTCAACAAACCAAATAAAGAAAGAGGCATTTCTACACTGCGTACAAGAGCTTTTATTAATGGAGTAATCCATCCAGTTCCACGGTCGGAACAGGGACAAGGGTTTTACTCAAATCTGTTTGTGGTTCCCAAAAAATAGGGAACTTTCAGGCCAATCCTGGATTTAAAGATCCTTAACAAATTCCTAAGAGTTCCATCGTTCAAAATGGAGACTATTCGGACAATTTTACCCATGATCCAAAAGGGTCAGTACATGACCACAGTGGATTTAAAGGATGCTTACCTTCACATACCGATTCACAAAGATCATTACCGGTATCTAAGGTTTGCCTTTCTAGACAGGCATTACCAGTTTGTAGCTCTTCCATTCGGATTGGCTACGGCTCCGAGAATCTTCACAAAGGTTCTGGGTGCTCTTCTGGCGGTACTAAGACCGCGAGGAATTGCGGTAGCTCCGTACCTAGACGACATTCTGATACAAGCTTCAAGCTTTCAAACTGCCAAGTCTCATACAGAGTTAGTACTGGCATTTCTAAGGTCGCATGGATGGAAGGTGAACGAAAAGAAGAGTTCTCTCTTTCCACTCACAAGAGTTCCCTTCTTGGGGACTCTTATAGATTCTGTAGAAATGAAGATTTACCTGACAGAAGACAGGTTAACAAAGCTTCAAAATGCATGCCGTGTCCTTCATTCCATTCAACACCCGTCAGTAGCTCAATGCATGGAGGTGATCGGCTTAATGGTAGCAGCAATGGACATAAAACCCTTTGCACGCCTACATCTCAGACCGCTGCAATTGTGCATGCTAAGTCAGTGGAATGGGGATTACTCAGACTTGTCCCCTACTCTGAATCTGGATCAAGAGACCAGAAATTCTCTTCTATGGTGGCTTTCTCGGCCACATCTGTCCAGGGGGATGCCATTCAGCAGGCCGGACTGGACAATTGTAACAACAGACGCGAACCTACTAGGTTGGGGCGCTGTCTGGAATTCTCTGAAGGCTCAGGGACAATGGAATCAGGAGGAGAGTCTCCTACCAATAAACATTCTGGAATTGAGAGCAGTTCTCAATGCCCTTCTGGCTTGGCCCCAGTTAGCAACTCGGGGGTTCATCAGGTTTCAGTCGGACAACATCACGACTGTAGCTTACATCAACCATCAGGGAGGGACAAGAAGCTCCCTAGCAATGATGGAAGTATCAAAGATAATTCGCTGGGCAGAGTCTCACTCTTGCCACCTGTCAGCAATCCACATCCCGGGAGTGGAGAACTGGGAGGCGGATTTCTTAAGTCGTCAAACTTTTCATCCGGGGGAGTGGGAACTTCATCCGGAGGTCTTTGCCCAAATACTTCGACGTTGGGGCAAACCAGAGATAGATCTCATGGCGTCTCGACAGAACGCCAAGCTTCCTCGTTACGGGTCCAGGTCCAGGGATCCGGGAGCGGTTCTGATAGATGCTTTGACAGCACCTTGGACCTTCGGGATGGCTTATGTGTTTCCACCCTTCCCGATGCTTCCTCGATTGATTGCCAGAATCAAACAGGAGAGAGCATCAGTGATTCTAATAGCGCCTGCATGGCCACGCAGGACTTGGTATGCAGATCTAGTGGACATGTCATCCTGTCCACCTTGGTCGCTACCTCTGAAACAGGACCTTCTGATCCAGGGTCCCTTCAAACATCAAAATCTAATTTCTCTGAATCTGACTGCTTGGAAATTGAACGCTTGATTTTATCAAAACGTGGTTTTTCTGAGTCAGTTATTGATACCTTAATACAGGCTAGGAAGCCTGTTACCAGAAAGATTTACCATAAGATATGGCGCAAATACTTATATTGGTGCAAATCCAAGAGTTACTCATGGAGTAAGGTTAGGATTCCGAGGATATTGTCTTTTCTACAAGAAGGTTTAGAAAAGGGTTTATCCGCTAGTTCCTTAAAGGGACAGATTTCAGCTCTGTCCATTCTTTTACACAAACGTCTGGCAGAAGTTCCGGACGTTCAAGCTTTTTGTCAGGCTTTAGCTAGGATCAAGCCTGTGTTTAAAACTGTTGCTCCACCATGGAGTTTGAACTTAGTTCTTAATGTTTTACAGGGGGTTCCGTTTGAACCCCTTCATTCCATTGATATCAAGTTGTTATCTTGGAAAGTTCTGTTTTTAATGGCGATTTCCTCGGCTCGAAGAGTCTCTGAGTTATCTGCCTTACATTGTGATTCTCCTTATCTGATTTTTCATTCAGACAAGGTAGTTCTGCGTACTAAACCTGGGTTCCTACCTAAGGTGGTCACTAACAGGAATATCAATCAAGAGATTGTGGTTCCATCTTTGTGTCCTAATCCTTCTTCGAAAAAGGAACGTCTGCTACACAATCTAGATGTAGTCCGTGCCCTGAAGTTTTATCTACAGGCAACTAAGGATTTTCGACAAACGTCTTCCCTGTTTGTCGTTTATTCTGGTCAGAGGAGAGGTCAAAAAGCTTCGGCTACCTCTCTCTCCTTTTGGCTTCGTAGCATAATACGGTTAGCCTATGAGACTGCTGGACAGCAGCCTCCTGAAAGAATTACAGCACATTCTACTAGAGCTGTGGCTTCCACTTGGGCCTTTAAGAATGAGGCTTCTGTTGAACAGATTTGCAAGGCTGCAACTTGGTCTTCTCTTCATACTTTTTCCAAATTTTACAAATTTGACACTTTTGCTTCTTCGGAGGCTGTTTTTGGGAGAAAGGTTCTTCAGGCAGTGGTTCCTTCCGTATAAAGAGCCTGCCTGTCCCTCCCGTCATCCGTGTACTTTAGCTTTGGTATTGGTATCCCATAAGTAATGGATGATCCGTGGACTGGATACACTTAACAAGAGAAAACATAATTTATGCTTACCTGATAAATTTATTTCTCTTGTAGTGTATCCAGTCCACGGCCCGCCCTGTCACTTTAAGGCAGGTAATTTTTCCATTAAACTCCAGTCACCACTGCACCCTATGGTTTTCCTTTCTCTGCATGTTTTCGGTCGAATGACTGGTAATGGCAGTTAGGGGAGGAGCTATATAGCAGCTCTGCTGGGTGAATCCTCTTGCACTTCCTGTTGGGAGGAGTTAATATCCCATAAGTAATGGATGATCCGTGGACTGGATACACTACAAGAGAAATAAATTTATCAGGTAAGCATAAATTATGTTTTTTTTATAGTGTTGTCAGTCATTTGAAAATTCATCAACTCTATGAGAAGTTTTAAAAGACCTTTGCATTTATTAGAAGGCAGGATGGCAGACAAAGCCTTCTGAATAGAAACAGCAATAAATTGTTATAAATTCACAGGTATGTTTTTGTACATTATATGTTAAAAGAACAACAGGCAATGTACTATTACTGATGGACATATTCTCTGCATGTAAAAGTTTATCAAGACAACTTATTACAAACCACAGCTGGAGATATTATCTCCACAATATTACAACAAATGTACTTAGCTTTGGTAGAACTGATATCAGTCAGCAGGAATCCAACAGTGACTTCTGAAACAGGATCAGATTGAGACATCTTGCAAATGTAAGAGAAAAAACATAGAAAGCAAAATTATCAATTTCCTTATATGGCAGTTTCAGGAATGGGGAAAAATGCAAAACAGCACAGCCCTCCGATAGAGCAAAAAAGGCAAGAGGCACATAGGAATGGTGCCAAATAAAAATATTTGGCACCAAGTATGATGCACAAACGAACAGAGAAGTTTGGCGCTAACAACATCCGGAAATGACACACTCGCGTCAATGAAGACACAACCTTGTGAAAGGACTCGGAAATGACGAATTTGCGTCATCGAACGTAACTTTGCGCCAAAAAAATCTTGCGCCAAAAATGACGCAATATAGTTTGCCATTTTGCGCCCTCGCGAGCCTTATACTGCCCGCAAATTTAAAATGACAGTCAATTTGAAAAAAGACTATACCCCAGGTAAGAAATAAGTTTTCCTAAAAAATGCATTTCCCAAATATGAAACTGACAGTCTGCCAAAGGAAATATACTGAAACCTGAATCATGGTAAATAAGTACAATACATATATTTAGAACTTTATATAAATACATAAAGTGCCAAACCATAGCTGAGAGTGTCTTAAGTAATGAAAACATACTTACCAAAAGACACCCATCCACACATAGCAGATAGCCAAACCAGTACTGAAACGGTTATCAGTAGAGGTAATGGAATATGAGAGTATATTGTCGATCTGAAAAGGGAGGTAGGAGATTAATCTCTACGACTGATAACAGAGAACCTATGGATCTCCCGTGAGGAAAACCATTGCATTCAATAGGTGATACTGCCTTCACATCCCTTTGACATTCACTGTACTCTGTGAGGAACCGGGCTTCAAAATGCTGAGAAGCGCATAACAACGTAGAAATCTTAGCACAAACTTACTTCACCACCTCCATAGGAGGCAAAGTTTGTAAAACTGAATTGTGGGTGTGGTGAGGGGTATATTTATAGGCATTTTGAGGTTTGGGAAACTTTGTCCCTCCTGGTAGGATTGTATATCCCATACGTCACTAGCTCATGGACTCTTGCCAATTAAATGAAAGAAATGGTCTGGTCCTAAGTCTAAATTCCTGCTTTTTCAAATAAAGATACCAAGTGAACAAAGAAAAGGTTATAATAGGAGTAAATTAGCAAGTTGCTTAAAATTGCATGCTCTATCTGAATCATGAAAGAAAAAAAATGGGTTTAGTGTCCCTTTAGCCCCAGCTTTTTAAAGAACATTTATTTTAGAAAATCACATGGCTAATCTTCCAACTTGAAACTGATAAATTTGTAACCTTAGGAAATATCTTGTATATATGTTGTCTCTTTAAAGGGGCATTCAACTGCTGAGTACAACTACAGTAACATGGTTACTAGTCACTATTCTATTGTGTTTCCTACTGTTCCTGCAGCTGTCTTCAAAGTCATTCTCTTATTTTAACCTCTTACAAGTATCAATTAGTGATGCTCTACATCTTCACACTGGACGCCGCCATCTTGGAGCTCATATTTGTTATTTAACTTTTAAACTGTGCAAAAAATTGCAAAACATAAATTATGCTTACCTGATCATTTTCTTTTCTTCTGTACAGGGAGAGTCCACAGCTGCATTCATTACTTTTGGGAAATACAGAACCTGGCCACCAGGATGCGGCAAAGACATCCCAGCCAAAGGCTTAAATACCTCCCCCACTTCCCTCATCTGCCAGTCATTCTGCCAAGGGAACAAGAAACAGTAGGAGAAATATCAGGGTAAAAAAAAAAAGTGCCAGAAGAATGAATAAAAAGAATTGAAGGCCGCCCACAGAAAAAAAACGGGCGGGGAGCTGTGGACTCTCAGTACAGAGGAAAAGAAAATTATCAGGTAAGCATAATTTCAGTTTTTCTTCTTAAAAACAGGGAGAGTCCACAACTGCATTCATTACTTTTGGGAAATCAATACCCAAGCTTATAGAGGACACTGAATGCAAAACGGGCAGAAACAAAAAAGGCGGCCTATTCTGATGGCACCAAAGCCTGACACAACCCAGATTCCCGATGAAAAACTACTTCAACAGAAGTAGGAAGAACAAAAATATGGAAGGGGGACAAGGTAACTGCCCATCAATTAGTACCATAACAATCCCAGTTAGAGATCACAATTCTGGACTCCACTTAACACAAAAGCCTTTGAGGAGACAAAAGTCCCACTCTATAGAAGCACACAAATAAAAACCTCTCTATGAATAATGGCAAGGGAAACAACTAACAAATTCCCACACCACATTCTCCCTAACTGAAAGAAGGGAAGAATCAGATAAGAAGGTCCGAAAGAACCTCCAGAAACAATCCCCGAATATTCAAGGGCAAAACAGAGAGAGAAGCCCCTAGCAGAACTCGAAAAAGAGCGGCTACCAGTCTGCAAGAGGACAAAGTCCCGTAGAAAATACTCTACTGATGGAGGAGAGCAAAGAAAGGAAAAATTCAAAATCACCTCCTACATGGATCCAAAAGGAACCAATGTAAAGTCTTAACTGGAACCGAAGTCCCAGAAGGACAAAAGATAGAACACGACTACCTTCCCATAGACCGCTAACTAGCACAGAGAAACTGAACACCGTAGGTCAGAAAAAACCCCTGGGAGCAGAACAGGAATGGAATAGTAACATCCGTTTACGCCAGAAACGAAAGCCACAGGCTTCCCTCGGATAGGCAGTCAGACTAAAAGTCAAACTATGTAACTAGCCAACCGAGTAGCTAGCAAACTTGCACCAGGAAATTCCTGGAAGGAACAAGAGAAGAAACTCAGAAAGCAGGGCGGACTAACTAACTAACACCGACACCCAGAGAGACTAACTCGGGATCCAGGATACCTATCCTCATTACCCCTCAGAAATCCGAAGGGAGGGTATACTCCAGACAAGAGAAACCCTCGACCCACTGAACTTCTAGAGTCAGATGAGGAAAACTACCTCAGGAGGAGCCAACAGGATAGGCGCAGTAGACCAGATCCTTCCAAACAGAAGGAAAACGAAGAAACCCAGGAATATTCCAGTAAAGAAATTCCCAGGAAAAACTTCCTCCATCTCTCATAAGAGATGAAAAGAACCGCCCCAGTAGGAAAAAGGAGAATTCCCCAGGACCAGGAAAACAAGTCTGCTACTGAACGCCGGACAGATCCAAGATTATTAAAATCTTGAAAACAGAGTAACCAAAATGCCAAGTCAAAGATGAGGACAAGGTTAAAAAACCAGACCCCCAAAACCCGGACCCCTCAAGACCAAATACCTTGTGGAACAACCACAAAGTTACCTGGAAATTAATTTTGCACCAAAGTTGATGCATGCCATACCCCCATGGGGTCTTGAAATCTGATCTCTCAAGAAGTATCCTAGTGGCTGTCCACTCAGCCCCAAAAGGCCTCTAAGATAACACCCACAAAGTCCGAAGGCAAAGGAGGGAACCAAAAGAGATCAGAACTCTATGATTTAGAGAATAAGACAATCCAGTCTGGATCAACCCTTAGAAAATCTACAGCTCAAGGAATTAACAAATGAACGAGCATCCTAAAACTTCTACCGGCTGACGGTAAGAGACTGCATAACAATCCCCCAGATCCCCAAGGATATAGAATCAAAAAGGGGATACTGCAAGGCCAAAAACGGTCCCTAAGAACCTAGTCTCCGCAACCAGATGACCGAAAGTGCTAACCCAAAAGGGCAAGGAGAAGCGAAAAGCATAGCAATCCTCAAGAAGAGGAAAGAAACACTGGCGAAAGATCTGAAAATAGACAATCCAATCCACAAGGAGTACCAATAGGGGGGAATAATCGCCCCCTACACCAGGTACTGGAGATCTCCATGCAGCCATCTAATTCTCCCCCTCAGGAGGGAGGACTCTAGCTCCTGTCCAAGGACCTCTGGAACTACAAACATAGCAGAATTCGTAATCAAGATACCGGAAATGATGTAATGTCCGATACCGGAAATGACGTAACATCCGGTTTTGGCGATTACAGAAACCGGAAATGACGTCACATCCGGTATGATCGCAAAATAGACAGATACATGGAATGGAACAAATTAAGAAATAATAAGAATGGGCACTATCAACATTGATTGGGGGACTAGGCTTCCTGAATTATTTCCTAATAATGCTAAGTATACTACAAAAATTAAGGGACAATATGCCAGTAATAAGTAAAATAACATGAACCGGAATAGGTCAGGGTCAAACCGGAAGTAATTTCAGATCCGGCTTTAAGAAAACAGGAAGTTGTAGATAGACTACAACAAACAACTTTATTTTAACTTTTTTTTTTTTAACTGTTTGACTTAATAAAACAACTTGAAAAGGAATAAATTGGAAACAATTCAAAATACTAACATATGTTAACAAAACATTAACTCAATATACCTCAGTATAAACATATTTCCCATCACACATAGGGAAAACAGGAAAGGGCGGACCAAACATTTTGGCGACAAAAATCCACCCAATCAGTCTAGGAATCACCCTATAAAAGCATTCAGTAGATAACTCCAGTTAGTCTTGATAAAGGTCTGCCAAAGACCGAAACGCGTCGACTTACTGGTGAGCATATTTTCATATACCTTAGAGTATTTTGACTGTTACTTTAAATTTGCTATTCTTGTTTTTTTCACAGGTTCTCACATATTTTTGTACATTTTTTCACACACTGATGGTATTGTTTTATTTTTAATCACTATCACAAGCCATTTGGATTAAACTATTTGGATCATCCACTGGACAATTGTTTATATATTTTTTGAGTTTATCACATGATGAATTATTAGGAGTCACACATTTTTTGGATTGGATCCCCCCTTTTTCCCCCCAATTGGAACGTATTGTTTTATTATTATTTTTTAAGACACTTTATTGCACTATTGCTGTCATTGGATAACTTTATATTTTGTATTGGACACTCTTTACTATACTCACCCCTGCATTTTGGATCAATTTTTATTTTTATATTTTGGATTAATATTTGCACTGTTTGTATATGAACCATTTATTTTACCTGCATTTGTAACATCGATTAACATTCATTCCCACCATTGTATTTAAATTGTTTTTATACTGCATTTACATCATATAGATAGGTTTTACATGGATCCATGAGAATTTTAGACTACCTTCCTATTAAATTATTTTAAATTGTTTTAGATAGATTCACACATGTCTATTTTATATGTCTATTTTTAATATGTTTGATTAAAATATAATTTTAACTATAATACTGTGGTCTCCACCTATTTAGCTCAAAGCGCTCTTACACACCCCATCAAAACATTGCTTTAATTGACAGTCCACTAGGGGACTTTAGTAAGCGAGTTTTAGGGGAAGTTAGCGCTGCGGAATCTGTTGGCGCTCTACAAATAACTGATATTATTATTATTATTATTAAGTGCCAGTGCTCAGTTCACTATTCATTTTTTGGAGGTATTTAAGCCTTAGGCTGGGGTTTCTTTGCCTCCTCCTGGTGGCCAGGTTCCTTATCCGGGTTGTGTCAGGCTCTGGTGCTATCAGAATAGGCCGCCTTTTTTGTTCCCGCCCGTTTTGCATTCAGTGTCCTCTATAAGCTTGGGTATTGATTTCCCTAAAGTAATAAATGCAGCTGTGGACTCTCCCCGTTTCAAGGAGAAAAAAATGTAACACTACTTTTCTCTATAATGTGAAGTAAACTTAATTGAAAGGTACAGCTGTCAAAAGCAGATCTGTGTAAGTGCACTGCTCCTGTCACATGATGCAACAATACGTGAGCTACAAGATGGCAGCGCCCAGTATAAAATGCAGAGCTTTACCAACTGGATAAATTAAGAGAACGGCTTTAAACTGCTGGGTACAACTACACTAGCATGGTTAGTATTCACCATGTTATTGTTTTTCCTTCTGTATATGCAGCTCTCTTTAAATGTCCCTTTAAAGTTCCCATGATATATTAAAAAATTCATGAAAAAATAAAAAGGAAATTTATGCTTACCTGATAAATTTATTTATTTTTTGACACGATGAGTCCACGGATCATCTAATTACTACTGGGAATATCACTCCTGCCCCGCAGGTGGCGGCAAAGAGCACCACAGCAAAGCTGATAAATATCACCTCCCTCCCCTCCCACTCCAGTTATTCAAACGAAGTATAGGAGAGAAAGGAAGTAACAAGGTGCAGAGGTGTCTGAAGTTTATAATAACCCAACAACCTGTCTATTAATAGGGCGGGCCGTGGACTCATCGTGTCAAAAAAGAAATACATTTATCAGGTAAGCATAAATTTCCTTTTCTTTTTAATGACACGATGAGTCCACGGATCATCTAATTACTACTGGGAATCAATACCCAAGCTAGAGTACACAGATGATAAGGGAGGGACCAGACAGATAACCCAAACGGAAGGCATCACTGCTTGAAGAACCTTTCTCCCAAAAGCGGCCTCAGCCGAGGCAAAAGTGTCAAATTTATAGAACTTTGAAAAAGTGTGAAGAGAGGACCAAGTTGCAGTCTTGCAAATCTGTTCCACAGAAGCTTCATTTTTGAATGCCGATGAGGAAGCAACAGCCCTCGTGGAATGAGCCGCAACTCTCTCTGGAGGCTGCTGTCCAGCAGTCTCATAGGCAAAATGTATGATACTCTTAAGCCAAAAAGAAAGAGAAGTAGCCGTGGCTTTCTGTACCTTACGTTTTCCTGAAAAAAACACAAATAAGGCAGAAGACTGACAAAAATCCTTAGTCACCTGTAGGTAGACTTTTAGAGCACGTACCACGTCTAAATTGTGCAGAAGCCGTTCCTTCTGAGAAGAAGGATTAGGACACAAGGAAGGAACAACAATCTCCTGATTAATGTTCCGGTCAGAAACTACTTTAGGAATAAATCCTAATTTTGTACCTAAAACTACCTTATCCGAATGGAAAATAAGATAAGGAGACTCATATTGCAATGCCGAGAGCTCTGACACTCTATGAGCAGAAGAAATAGCAAGAAACAACACTTTCCAAGATATCAACTTAATATCTAAGGAATGCATAGGCTCAAACGTAGCCCTTTGAAAAACCTTAATAACTAAATTAAGACTCCAAGGAGGAGTAACTGGTTTAAATACGTGCCTGATTCTGACCAAGGCCTGAAAAAAAGATTGCACATCTGGTACATCCGCTTATGAAACAAAATAGACAAGCAGATATTTGACCCTTTATGGAACTTGTCGATAATTCTTTCTCCAAGCCCTCTTATAGAAAAGACAAAATTCTAGGAATCCTAACTCTACTCCATAAGTAGCCCTTGGATTCTCGCCAATAAAGAAATTTACGCCATATCTTGTAATAAATCTTTCTAGTTACAGGTTTACGAGCCTGGATCATTGTCTCTATGACCGATTCTGAAAAGCCCCGCTTGGACAAGATTAAGCATTCAATCTCCAAGCAGTCAGCTTCAGAGAAGCTAGATTTGGATGAAGGAAGGGCCTTTGAAGTAGAAGGTCCTTCCTCAACGGAAGTCTCCAGGGTGGAAGATATGACATGTCCACCAGATCTGCATACCAAATCCTGCGAGGCCAGGCTGGTGCAATGAGGATCACTGATGCCTTCTCCTGCTTGATTCGAGCAATGACTCGAGGAAGAAGAGCAAATGGAGGAAATAGGTATGCTAGACTGAAGGTCCAAGGTACCGCCAGGGCGTCTCTCAGTACAGCCTGAGGATCCCTGGACCTTGATTCGTACCTCGGAAGCTTGGCATTCTGTCCAACTCTGGAAGCTTGGCATTCTGACCTCATAAGGTCCAACTCCGGCTGACCCCACTTGAGAATCAGGCTGGAGAACACTTCCGGCTGTTCCCACTCCCCTGGATGAAAGGTCTGCCTGCTCAGGAAGTCCACCTCCCAGTTGTCCACCCCTGGGATGTGGATCGCCGACAGACAGCAAGAGTGAGACTCCGCCCACCAAATTATCTTGGCTACCTCGGTCATCGCTAAGGAACTCTGCGTTCCTCCCTGATGATTGATGTAAGAAACTGAAGTTATGTTGTCCAACTGGAACCTGGTAAACTGGGCTAAGGCTAACAGGGGCCAGGCTAGAAGAGCATTGAAGATCGCTCTCAACTCCAGAATGTTTATAGGAAAAACAGACTCCGACTGAGTTCAACCTCCATGAGCCTTTAGGGAACCCCAAACTGCCCCCCATCCCAGAAGGCTGGCGTCTGTTGTCACAATCACCCAGGAGGGTCTGCGAAAGCACGTTCCCTGGGAGAGATGATCCTGAGACGACCACCATTGAAGCGAATCACTCGTCTCCTGCTTCAGAAGAATTAGTAGAGACAAATCTGCATAATCTCTGTTCCACAGACTGAGCATGTTTAACTGCAGAGGTCTGAGGTGGAAACGGGATGATGTCCATTGCCGCCACCATCAGCTCGATTACCTCCATGCACTGAGCCACAGATGGCTGAGGAGTGGATTGAAGCGCTAGACAAGAATCGAAAATCTTTGATTTCCTGACTTCTGTCAGAAAGATCTTCATTGATAGGGAATCTATTATGGTTCCCAAGAAAATTACCCTTGTATTTGGAACTAGGGAGCTCTTTTCTAAATTTACCTTCCATCCGTGAGTTTGCAGGAAGGATAACAACATTTACGTGTGGGATCTTGCTTGTTGAAAGGATGGCGTCTGAACCAGAATATCGTCCAGATAGGGTGCAACTGCAATGCCCCTTAATCAAAGCACCGCCAACAGAGATCCCAGAACCTTTGAGAAAATTCTGGGAGCTGTGGCAAGACCGAAAGGAAGGGCCACGAATTAGAAGTGTTTGTCTAGAAAGGCAAACCTTAGAAACCTGTGATGATCCCTGTGAATGGGAATATGCAGGTACGCGTCCTTTAAATCCACTGTTGGCATAAATTGACCCTCTTGGACCAAAGGAAGAATGGAACAAATAGCTTCCATCTTGAAGGACGGAAATGTGTTTAGACTCTTGAGATCTAAAATTGGCCTGAAAGTTCCCTCTTTTTTGGGAACCACTAACAGATTGGAATAAAACCCCAGACCCTATTCCTGTATCGGAACAGGAACTATCACTCCCAGGTTGAAGAGGTCTCTTACACAATGTAAGAACGCCTCTCTTTTTGTCTGGTCTACAGAAAATCTTGAAAGCAGAAACCTGCCTCCGGGAGGAAAACTTTTGAACTCTAGTTTGTATCCCTGGTACACTATGTCTACTGCCCAGGGATCCTGAACATCTCGAACCCAAGCCTGAGCGAAGAAGGAAAGTCTGCCCCCTACAAGATGCGGTCCTGGATTGGGCGCAGGCCCTTCATGCTGTCTTTGATTCAACAGCAGGCTTCTTGGATTGCTTTCCCTTATTCCAAGACTGATTGGGTCTCCAGGAAGGTTTAGACTGATCTTGCATGGAAGAGGAAGAATTTCTCTTGAAATTTCGAAATGAACAAAAATTACTCTGACCTCCCTTTTGCTTGTTTCTCTTATCCTGAGGGAAAAGGTGACCCTTTCCTCCCGTAATATCAGAGATTATTTCCGTCAAGCCTGGTCCAAACAAGGTCTTTCAAGAAAATCGCTAAAAGTTTAGACTTAGACAACACATCCGCAGACCAAGGTTTTAACCATAAGGCTCTGCGGGCTAGAACAGCAAAACCTGATATTGTTTGCTCCGAGTTTGATAACCTGAAGGGAAGCACTAGTAATAAAGGAATTAGCTAACCTAAGAGCTTTTATCCTATCCTGGATCTCATCAAGAGTAGTGTCTGTCCTGATAGCATCAGACAACGCATCAAACCAATATGCTGCCGCGCTAGTGACGGTAGCAATGCACACTGCAGGTTGCCATTGTAAACCCTGGGGTACATACATCTTCTTGAGTAACCCCTCTAATTTTTTATCCATAGGATTCTTAAAGGCACAACTATCCTCTATGTGTATAGTAGTTCTCTTGGCCAGAGTGGAAACTGCCCCTTCCACCTTGGGTACTGTTTGCCAAGACTCCTTGATAGAGTCTGCTATGGGAAACATCTTTTTAAATATAGGAGAAGGAGAAAAAGGGATACCCGGTCTCTCCCATTCCTTAGCAATGATCTCAGTAGCTCAATCTGGTACAGGAAAAACCTCCACCAAGGAAGGTACATCAAAATATTTGTTTAGCTTACTGGATTTCTTAGGATTAAGAAATCTGTGGAGTGGCAGTCATCCAATGTAGCTAAAACCTCGAGTAACAGACGGAGGTGTTCTAGTTTAAACCTGAAGGATAAAACTTCAGTATCAGCAAGAGGAATTACACTGTCAGAATCTGAAATTTCACCTTCAGATGCTACTAAGGTATCCTCCTCCTCAGGCTTCTGGGAGGGGCATTTGAAATAGCAACAAATGCGTCAGAAACCTCGCTTGCTGAATGTCTGTTTTTCCTCTTACGCTTTCCCTGCAACATTGGGAAAGCAGACAACGCATCCGAGACTGCAGAAGACATGAGAGAAGCGATGTCTTGCAAACTAAACTTTGGGACGCTTGAAGAGAAAGCTGCGGCATATATTGAACATTGTCATTAGATTCCTGAACAGCATCCTCTTTAGAAAATGTTGGCTCAGAAAAAATTCTATCCCTATAGTTTAAAGTTCTCTCAATACATGAGGAACAGAAAGGGATTGGTGGTTCCACATTGGCATCAAAACACAAAGAACAGGCGGCACCTTGCAGAGCCTCTTGGTCCATCTTGACTCACAATAAATCAAATTATCATAAAAAGATAAAATTTCATTAATAAAAGTAAAAAACATAAAAAACGTTAATATCACTTTAAATTTTAAACTATAACTTTTTTACTCTATTATAACCTTTAAGTGTAGAAAAGGTCAAAAACGCTTAAACAACACTGCAGAACACCTCTACACCTCAGCAGTACTTTGCTGAGGTGCCTATCTTCTTCTGAGCAGGAGTTGATACCTCACAAGCCCAAGCGGAACCTAGTAGCAGTTGCAGAAATTCACCTCACAACGTTTTTAGGAAGGGAATCGAAAAGGTGCGCATACAATTGCGGCTTCCTTAGTACCGCCCATCGTGGGCGTGCCAATAAGTCATCTCCCGGTCGGCTATTACTAGTTATGAAACCGCCGGGAGATGTGAAACCACCACATTTTGAAAACCATCCACAGTGCCTGCGTATAAGATGCCCATTGTGTCTCCTAAGTCCCTAGGAGAATCTGTGCCCATAAAAATAAAAAGCCTAATTTCAATGAGGTTTGTCCCATAATATTAAATAAAGTGCCCAACCTTTTTTCTGAGTTAATGACTACCCCCTGAAAATAAAGCCAGCACTTACCTCATATTCTGCCTGACAGCAAAGGCAGCTTCCCAGGTTTGAGAGGCCCTCTCCCTCACATGGACCTGTGATACAAAAGAAAGTCCTGAGTAATATCGATCAGGTTTTCTGGGTTAGGGCAGCATCAGAATATGGGAGGCGCAGTGAGAATTATGTCCCACAAGTTCCCATTGCTCTAAAGCCACCACTGCTCTACTGAAGAGACTGATATTGACTAGGGCTACACCCTAGAACAAAGCAGCACAATCTTGTACTACTTCAAAAAAAGAGAATGACTGGGGTGGGAGGGAGGTGATATTTATCAGCTTTGCTGTGGTGCTCTTTACTTTTCATTTTTACAGGGACATACAATAAGCAGTAATAAAATGCTCTAAAATAGTATAATATTTTCTTACTACACTATTGCTTTCATATAAATATGTTTAACCATTGCAAAGTATTAAATACATTAATGGGAATGCACTGTTGATCTTGACTTAAAAATGGCTGGTAATTACCTGGCTATATATATATGCTGTTTGTGTTTGGCTTAGTGGTCCTGTTATGCTCAGGAACAGTAGTGTATTGTGGGAGGATAAACACATAAGTCTGGGTAAACAACAGTGCAATTTGACAGCATTGTATTATTGCTATTTTAATGTCCCTTTATAACGTATTATAGTTTTCAGAAAATGTATGTCTTTTTAAATCTTAATTTGTTCATACCTAAAGCGGGAATCAACATAGATTGATTGGGTCCAATTCTAGTAGTCATCTGGTTTGTCAATATTACCTGGCAAAACAAAATAGAAAGGAAAAATAAGCATTAAAATGATTGAGACCTTATGGTCTAATTTTGTAAAGTATATACACAATTAAATATGCAACAATCTTAAAATGCCAATGGACTGGGTTATTTCAATTAAGAAAACTAAAACTTGTCAGGCCTGAAGTACTTACAGTAAAGTAAAACATATTTTATATAAACTCGACTGTAGCTGATGACTCCACCATGCTAGACACCCCTATTACTACATTTGTAGAAGGAATAACAAGTTCCCGATTAAAAGTTCAATTCAAAACCACTTAGAATGGGGGCATGTCCGAGCAGCGTTCCTGACAGGAAGCATTCACTATTAGCTCTGAAGGAACTCTCTATAATCCGCCGATTTAGGAGCCTTTAACAACTATAACACCTAGACATCTTATTATATAGGAGTCACTGAAGCAGCGGTGATCATAACATATCATTGGTTTGTTGTTTCTATGATATTAGAGCTTTAGTTTGGACGAGCAAGACCTAGGGCGGCGGCCTGTTAATAGGTAACGACCCCCCCCCCGGCTCCTCCGGGTAACCAGTGCAGGCAGAAGGTATCTGCCCTACTGACTTTACTTTTCCGATAACACATTGAGTTACAAGAAGCTACCCACTTGTGGACGTATATAACCCTTTCTTCCGAACACAAAGTAAAACAGGCATACGGTGCCTAATACTGCATGGACAAGATGGCCGCTATGGGAAAGACAACAGCACACGAAAGCCTTCCAGCACGATGGCGCAAGTTTGAACTACTGTGCCAACAATTAATTGATAAGGCTCCGTTTGACAATCTTATGAAGCTCCTTACTCTTGCACCAGCCGATAACGCTGCAAAGCCTGTCCCCGCTGAGATATGCAAACAAGAAGGGCCCTCGGTAGCCATCTTACCCCGCGAATCCCAGCGGGCCGGGTCAGCAGTGAAGACGACAGATGGTTCACGCGCAGCAGCTACGGAGCAAACAAGCCCAACTAGCTATGAGATTTTGGATCCACCCGGCAGGTCTATCTATCCTCAGTGGAAGAAGGCGCATAACTTATTTGCGGTAGATGGAGGAGGTGCCGGGAAGGACCTCCAGGAAGCAGCGGCTAAGTTGAAACTTCTATCCACATGGGCAGCCATATTGAGTACCACTGACCTACAACGTTTGTTTCCAGAACCAGCCCAAGCAAAGCCGGACACTTTACAATTGTCATCTGATCCGGTGACTACAAATAGAACTTCTTTGCTTCTGCGGAAACATCCTCCTAATACTCTGCTCAAAGACTCACATAATATCACTGGAGTAATCCCAAATGGGTAAACGGAGACTGGTGGCATATTATAACACAGAATGTTATCTGGCAAAATGTCGGTCCCTAATCTAGTTATTTTGTTATATGTGTTTCAGTTATTTGTTTGTTAATAAGTTTGGGTCTGTTGTATGTTGTGATTAGCAACCTCTCCACACTGTTGGGCTCCACAAGACATCGTCTTATGATAACTATACTTCAGTACACCTATTAATATTATTGTGATGCTGCTTTCCAATCAATATCATAATAACACTGCTCGTCTCAGTTCCTGTTGGGGATACGGGGGGGTCCCTGAGGGAACATAATAGGCAATAACATTGTATGTTGTGATTAGCAACCTCTCCACACTGTTGGGCTCCACAAGACATCGTCTTATGATAACTATACTTCAGTACACCTATTAATATTATTGTGATGCTGCTTTCCAATCAATATCATAATAACACTGCTCGTCTCAGTTCCTGTTGGGGATACGGGGGGGTCCCTGAGGGAACATAATAGGCAATAACATCGTATCCCAGGACAACACAGTATATACCCACAGATTGTCATGTCATACATTAGCTTGGTGGCCAGCGGCCGGGGCACCGGGCGAAGCAGGTTATAACTTGCATTTTATAATGTGCTGTGGGCTTCAATGTAAATAGAATTGGATAAAATGTATGTAGACTGTAAAATGTACTCTCATATTTTACTTTTGGACCACACATAACCCAAACGTGCTGCTGACAATGAGGTTGCTATTAAGTTTTTGTGCATCCATCACAATTTTAACTCCCAGATCTGGTACATAACGAGCAGCAATTTTCTCCTCATGATTGGGGTTATGTTATTTTGTATAATGATAAGCTATAGAATATGCTAATATTCTTCTCCAGATTGATGTGGGATGATTCAGTCCACGCCACCTCTTTTTGAATACTTAACTCTTTGTGTGTGTTACATTTTCTTATTTTTTGTTTTCCTTTTAATTCTTTGTTTCTAATATGACCCCCTGGACTTTTAATAATCTAACAGTTAGGGTCCAAGAGTGACCTGCATTTGTGTTTTATGGGGTCAAAAAAATGAGGACTTTCACTACTTCTGAGCAATAGATGACTACTGTATTATTTTCTCTATATGATATGCTGCGCATTGGTTGTTGTTGACATGCATAAATTTATCTTTCCTCAATAAAAAATTAAACCCACTTAGAATTAATAACCGCATTATCCAAAATAAAATAAGGCGAATCACACTGCAAAGCCGAGAGTTCCAAAACTCTCCAAGCAGAAGAGATAGCAAAAAAGAAAGAAAACCTTCCAAGATAATAACTTAATATCCATGGAATGTGCAAAACCTTGAGAATAAGGTTAAGACTCCAAGAGGAGCAACAGACTTAAAAACAGGCCTGATACTAACCAGGGCCTGACAAAAAGATTACACATCTGGCACATCTGCCAGACTCGTGAAACAAAAAGGATAATGCAGAAATCTGACCCTTCAGAGAGCTGACTGACAAACCGTTCTCCAGACCTACCCAGAGAAAGGACAAAATCCTAGGAATCCTGACTCTACTTCCGAAAGTAGCCCTTGGAGTCACACCAAAAAAGGTATTTACACCATACCTTATGGTAAAAGTTATCAGCAACAGGCTTGAGAGCCTTAATCATGGTCTCAATGACCGATACAGAAAAAAACACGCATAGACTAAACTAAGCGTTCAATCTCCAAGCAGAAGGCTTCAGAGAAAGAAATTTGGATGGAGGAATGGACCTTGAGTTAGAAGGTCCTTCCTCAGAGGCAACCTCCAAGGTGGAAGAGATGACATCTTCACTAGGTCTGCATACCAGATCCTGCGAGGCCATGCAGGAGCAATTAAAATTACCAATGCTCTCTCCTGTTTGATACGAGCAATGACTCGTGGAGGAAGAGCAAACGGGTATGATAGACTAAAATCCCAAGGACCCGCCAGAACATCTATCGGGGGGCCTAACCTTAGAAGCTTGGTGTACTGTCGATACACCATCAGATCAAACTCTGGCAGTCCCCATTATGGTTAACCTGGAGAACACCTCCGGATGGAGATCCCACTACCCAGGATGAAATGTCTGTCTACTCAGGAAATCCGCTTTCCAGTTGACCATTCCTGGAATGAGTATGGCAGAGAGACAGCAATTGTGAGCTTCCGCCCACTAAACAATCCAAGCCACCTCCATCATCGCTAAGGAACTAAGAGGTCCTCCCTGGTGGTTAATGTAAGCCACTGAGGAAATACTGTCCGACTGGAACTTGATAAACAGGGCTGAAGACAACTAAGGCCAAGCCATCAGAGCGTTGTAGATCGCTCTCAACTCCAAGATAGATACGGGAAGAGCAGACTCCTCTCACGTCCATAGTCCTTGCGCCTTCAACTATTCCCAGACTGCTCTCCAGCCCAACAGGATGGCGTCAGTGGTCACTATAACCCAGGAAGGTCTCCGGAAGCATGTGTCCTGAGACAGAAGCTCCTGAGAAAACCACCATGGGAGAGAGTCCCATGTCGACAGATCTCGATTTATCCTCAGACAGATCCTCATGATCCCCGTTCCAATGGCTGAGCATGCATAACTGCAGAACTCTCAGATGGAATCGAGCAATGGGAAGATGAACATGAAAGCGACCATCAGACCAATTACCTCCATACATTGAGCCACTGATGGCCGAACAGTAGCCTGCAGAAAGAGGCAAAAGGAAAGAATCCTTGACTCACTGACCTCAGTCTGAAATATTTTCATAGATAGGGAAACTATTATGGTCCCTGAGAAGACTACCCCTGTAGCTGGAACAAGGGAACTATTTTACAGATCCACTCCCATCCGAGGGAACGTAGAAAAGACAACAAGGTCTCTGAATGAAAGTTGCTTGTGGAAAGATGGCACCTAAACCATTATGTTGTCCAGGAAGGGCGCCACTGCAAGATGCCGCACTTGACACAGTGGCATACAAACTTCAAATAAGCCTTCAGCTTGTCCACTGATCGTTAAAAGAGCACCCATACTCTATAGGAATTGTAGTTCTCTTAGCCAGAGTAGAAATGGCCCTTCTACTTAAGGCACCATGCGCCATGAATATATAATGGAGACAGCGACCGGAAACATCATATTAAAAGACAGGAGACAGAAAAAAAGGAATCCCTGACATCTCCCATTCCTGTGAAAAAAATCTCCTTGCACGGTCTGGAACAGGAAAACCATCTACAGTGGAATCCTAGAATATATTAAGTTTAATAGAATTCTTATGGTTTACGACAACAGGATTATCGGAGTTGTCCAAAGTAGCCAAAACCTCCTTTAACAATACACAAAGGTGTTCAAGCTAAAGTCTAAAGATTACTACTTCAGCATCACATGAAGAAATTATACCATCCGAATCTGAGATTTCACCCTCAGAGGCTACCGACATATCCTCCTGAGATTTATGAGGAGGAGCTATCTGAGTAGCAAATGCGAAACAGAAACTTTACTATCTGAATCTCTAATTTTCCTCTTGTGTTTTCTCTATAACATAGGAAAAATCAGTGCAACTGATACCTCAGTAGATAGCTGTTCGGCAAAATCTATTGGCAAATATACGCCTCCTGAAAGCTGAGAGGAAGAGCAGGGCACTGCCTGTGACACCAGTAAGGCTTGGGACAATAGAGGAGAAAACTGAGGCATTGCCTAAACAGTATCATCCTACGAGACATTGGGTTCAGAGGGCAACAACCATAAAAAAAATTAAAATGAAACTAAAAATGAAACTAAGCAAGCAGCACAAAATTGCACAGACAAACAATTTGTGCTTCAAAGCATATAAAATGCAAAAAAAAATCCAGGATGATAAAATGCAAAACACAGTCCATGTTTAAATGCAAAATTAAAAAGATGTCATATTTTAATTTTTTATATTTGAAAATGTATGTACTGTCACTTTAAGACTGCAACATGTAACAGAGTGTGAATGCATTCAAAAAGACTTCACACAATGCTGCTAACCACAGATGACAATGTGTTAAACAGCACAGTCCAAGTTTGCAATGTGTTTCCTCTTGCGTTATACTGCACACACGTGTGACTACTAAGGAACATGTCTCACAGTCAGATATATGAGAATCGCCATATTTGCTTCTACGGTAAGAGAAAAACTTAAAATGGCTGAGAACAACACGGCAGTACTCTGCCGAACAAAGACATACATGGGAAGTCAGAATCACAGAGAGACAAAAGCGGAAGAGCAGGTCACGTGGCTCCCAACAAGAATCAGTGCAACAACCAAGTGCGCTTTTCTTGCTGAGCCAAAAAAAATCTCCCCGTCAAACTCTTTAATGGTGGACACTCGCCACAGCAAATAGTACATAGTTCTGAACTTGTTGAGACTTCCCTAGTGGCATGGCGGATACACAGATCGCTATGGACAAGTGACATTGAATATATAAAAAATAATAAAGGACTAACAACAAGTGTTACCACACAAATCCCACAACTTACAGTTCAACTGGTCAAACTGTGTCTGTGAGACTAATCTGCTGCCAAAACTGCGGACCGCAGCAGAGCAGTTAACGTTAGTTTGCATAATGAAGCTTGCTTAGCTTAACTAATGCCCACAAAAAATAAAAAGGGATATACTTTAAGTCAACTCAAAGAAATAGCCCTTAGTCTCTAAGTCACAATCAGGTGCCTGCTCCCTGTCTGTATGTATCCTGTATAAAGGATATTTAAGTCCCTTAACATTGCAGCATAATCTCCTTAAGTGCCTATCTCCTACCAAGAAGACCAAAAAGGCACTTACATGCAATCTAGCTGTCAGGCAGGACGACAGCCTACACGGTGTGAGAGGACACCACTCCTCACAGAGACCTGTAGAAAAAAAGAAAGAACACAGTAAACCTACTATGGCTTTCTGTACCATGTGCAGCAAAAAATGTAGGAACTTGTGAGGTGGGCCTTGCTGCATTTTCCTAACTGCTTTAAAGCGACCACTGCCCTACTGAAGAGACTAACGGAGTACTGCTAAACCCAAAATTCTTGCTTGTAGCGAAGAAATCCAATTTTCTTCAGACACCAAAACTTCACCTCCTTCATTGACAGAGGCAACGAGAATGACTGGGGGTTATGGGAAGGGGAGTGATACTTGCCTCCTCCTGCTGGCCAGGAGTGATATTCCCACTTGTAATTTATGACATAGTGGACTCACCATATCTTAGGAAAGAAACAGGACACAGACTACTTGTGTAGTCTTCAACAAATATGCCAATTCACACAAATCTTTTTTTTTTTTCTTGAGAGTGGAGATAGCATGTAAATATTTAGACACAAGCGGTGCCTCATTTAATTTAGCAGATCACATTATAACAATGCTATTCTGTAGCATTTCTTTGAGTCTAAGCTAAAACAGCTTAGACCGCAGCACTATTTATTTGAAAACCAGCCATGTTATTATCTCTGGAGCAATAAATACATTATACAAATAAAATAGTATCCGAGCGGCAAGGAGTAATGGAATAAAGCAGACATCTGCTGAATCTGAAATGGTCAATCAGGCAAGGCAACTTGCGTGTTGTTTGTCAAGCAAAAATGTATTTGGAGTGGCACAATGACAGAAGCTATGCATACGCATAGCCCTTTTTATATCTTTCCCATTAGACCGCTAATCACGCACATCATGCTGTTAACTCTCTAGAACTGGAGGCAGAACATTGCCTGCTGATAGGATTTTGCTATATTTAGGAATGCATCTGAGCAGTGGTTTAGTTACATAATTTAGCCTTTAGAGCCGGGGGTACAAGACAGATTTTAAAGGTGAAAAATCAGCAACATATTACATATATATAAAAATTGTATGTATCTAACAATATTATTGTAAGCCGAGATAGATCAGAGTACAAAATAACAACACAAAATGTATATTGCAATAATTATATCCATGTGTGGCTGGAAAACTAAATTAAAGTGAAAGTCAAGTTTGATGAATCAGTGCCCGGTTTTTAAAAACAAAATTTATGCTTACCTGATAAATTCATTTCTCTTGTGGTGTATCCAGTCCACGGATTCATCCATTACTTGTGGGATAATCTCCTTCCCAACAGGAAGCTGCAAGAGGATCACCCACAGTAGAGCTGTCTATATAGCTCCTCCCCTAACTGCCACCTCCAACTGACCGAAGACAAGCAAGAGAAAGGAGAAACTATAGGGTGCAGTGGTGACTGTAGTTTAAAAATAAAAAACACCTGCCTTAAAATGACAGGGCGGGCCGTGGACTGGATACACTACAAGAGAAATAAATTTATCAGGTAAGCATACATTTTGTTTTCTCTTGTAAGGTGTATCCAGTCCACGGATTCATCCATTACTTGTGGGATACCAATACCAAAGCTATAGGACACGGATGAAGGGAGGGACAAGGCAGGCACTTAAATGGAAGGCACCACTGCCTGTAAGACCTTTCTCCCAAAAATAGTCTCCGAAGAAGCAAAAGTATCAAATTTGTAGAATTTAGAAAAAGTATGAAGCGAAGACCAAGTCGCCACCTTACAAATCTGTTCAACAGAAGCCTCATTTTTAAAAGCCCATGTGGAAGCCACCGCTCTAGTGAAATGAGCTGCAATTCTTTCAGGAGGCTGCTGGCCAGCAGTCTCATAAGCTAAGCGGATTATACTTCTTAACCAAAAAGAAAGAGAAGTTGCTGAAACCTTTTGGCCTTTCCTCTGTCCAGAGTAGACAACAAACAATGCAGATGCTTGACGAAAATCTTTAGTAGCTTGTAAATAAAACTTTAAAGCACGAACCACGTCAAGATTGTGTAAAAGACGTTCTTTCTTTGAAGAAGGATTAGGACACAGTGACGGAACAACAATCTCCTGATTGATATTCTTATTAGATACAACCTTAGGAAGAAACCCAGGTTTGGTACGCAAAACTACCTTATCTGCAAGGAAGACCAGATAAGGGGAATCCCACTGCAAGGCAGATAACTCTGAAACTCTTCGAGCCGAAGAGATAGCTACCAAAAACAGAACTTTCCAAGATAAGAGCTTGATATCTATGGAATGCAGAGGTTCAAACGGAACCCCTTGAAGAACATAAAAAACTAAATTTAAACTCCATGGCGGAGCAACAGGTTTAAACACAGGCTTGATTCTAACTAAAGCCTGACAAAACGCCTGAACGTCTGGAACATCCGCCAGACGCTTGTGCAAAAGAATAGACAGAGCAGAAATCTGTCCCTTTAAGGAACTAGCTGACAATCCCTTCTCCAATCCTTCTTGGAGAAAAGATAATATCCTGGGAATCCTGACTTTACTCCATGAGTAACCCTTGGATTCACACCAATGAAGATATTTACACCATATCTTATGATAAATTTTCCTGGTGACAGGCTTTCGAGCCTGAATTAAGGTATCAATGACCGACTCGGAGAAACCACGTTTTGATAAAATCAAGCGTTTAATCTCCAAGCAGTCAGACGCAGAGAAATTAGATTTGGATGGTTGAAAGGACCCTGAAGTAGAAGGTCCTGCCTCAGCGGTAGAGTCCATGGTGGAAGGGATGACATGTCCACCAGATCTGCATACCAAGTCCTGCGTGGCCACGCAGGTGCTATCAAAATCACTGAAGCTCTCTCCTGCTTGATCTTGGCAATCAGACGAGGGAGCAGAGGAAACGGTGGAAACACATAAGCCAGGTTGAAAGACCAAGGCGCTGCTAGAGCATCTATCAGCGCTGCCTTGGGATCCCTGGACCTGAACCCGTAACAAGGAAGCTTGGCGTTCTGATGAGATGCCATGAGATCCAGTTCTGGTTTGCCCCAAAGTTGAATCAACTGTGCAAACACCTCCGGATGGAGTTCCCACCCCCCTGGATAAAAAGTCTGTCGACTTAGAAAATCCACCTCCCAGTTCTCTACTCCTGGGATATGGATAGCTGATAGATGGCAAGAGTGAACCTCTGCCCATAGAATTATTTTTGAAACCTCCAACATTGCTAGGGAACTCCTTGTTCCCCCTTGATGGTTGATGTAGGCTACAGTCGTGATATTGTCCGACTGAAAACTGATGAACCTGACCGCAGGTAGCTGAGGCCAAGCTTGAAGAGCATTGAATATCGCTCTTAGTTCCAGAATGTTTATCGGAAGGAGTGTCTCCTCCTGAGTCCACAAGCCCTGAGCTTTCAGGGAGTTCCAGACTGCACCCCAGCCCAGAAGGCTGGCATCTGTCGTTACTATTGTCCAATCTGGCCTGCGGAAGGTCATACCCTTGGACAGATGGACCCGAGATAGCCACCAGAGAAGAGAATCCCTGGTCTCTTGATCCAGATTTAGTATAGGGGACAAATCTGTGTAATCCCCATTCCACTGACTGAGCATGCAGAGTTGCAGCGGTCTGAGATGTAGGCGGGCAAACGGCACTATGTCCATTGCCGCTACCATTAAGCCGATTACTTCCATACAATGAGCCACTGAAGGGCGAGAAGTAGAATAAAGAACACGGCAGGAATTTAGAAGTTTTGACAACCTGGCCTCTGTCAGGTAAATCTTCATTTCTACAGAATCTATCAGAGTTCCTAGGAAGGAAACTCTTGTGAGAGGGGATAGAGAACTCTTTTCTTCGTTCACTTTCCACCCATGCAACCTCAGGAATGCCAGAACAATGTCTGTATGGGACCTGGCGATTTGAAAATTCGACGCCTGTATTAGAATGTCGTCTAGGTAAGGGGCTACTGCTATACCCCGCGGCCTTAGGACCGCTAGGAGTGACCCCAGAACCTTTGTAAAGATTCTTGGTGCCGTAGCTAACCCAAAGGGAAGAGCCACAAACTGGTAATGCCTGTCTAGGAAGGCGAACCTGAGAAACCGATGATGATCTCTGCGTATCGGAATGTGCAGATAAGCATCCTTTAAGATTGGTCTGAAGGTTCCCTCTTTCTTGGGAACCACAAACAGATTTGAATAGAAGCCTTGCCCCTGTTCCTCCTTTGGAACTGGGTGGATCACTCCCATAACTAGGAGGTCTTGAACACAATGTAAGAATGCCTCTCTCTTTATCTGTTTTGCAGATAATTGTGAGAGGTGAAATCTTCCTTTTGGGGAAGAAGCTTTGAAGTCCAGAAGATATCCCTGGGACACGATTTCCAACGCCCAGGGATCCTGGACATCTCTTGCCCAAGCCTGGGCGAAGAGAGAAAGTCTGCCCCCTACTAGATCCGTTACCGGATCGGGGGCTGATCTTTCATGCTGTCTTAGAGGCAGCAGCAGGTTTTTTGGCCTGCTTTCCTTTGTTCCAAGCCTGGTTAGGTCTCCAGACCGGCTTGGACTGGGCAAAATTTCCCTCTTGTTTTGTATTAGAGGAAGTTGAAGCTGCGCCACTCTTGAAGTTTCGAAAGGCACGAAAATTAGGCTGTTTGGTCCTTAATTTGTTGGACCTATCCTGAGGAAGAGCGTGACCTTTTCCTCCAGTAATATCAGAAATGATCTCCTTCAGTCCAGGCCCGAATAGGGTCTGCCCCTTGAAGGGAATGTTGAGAAGCTTAGACTTTGAAGTAACGTCAGCTGACCAGGATTTAAGCCATAGCGCTCTACGCGCCTGAATAGCAAAACCAGAGTTCTTAGACGTTAGTTTGGTTAAATGAACAACGGCCTCAGAAACAAATGAATTGGCTAGCTTAAGAGCTTTAAGCTTGTCAAGGATATCATCCAATGGGGTTTCTACCTGTAGAGCCTCTTCTAGAGACTCAAACCAGAAGGCCGCAGCAGCAGTGACAGGGGCAATGCATGCAAGGGGCAGGAGAATAAAACCTTGTTGAATAAAAATTTTCTTAAGGTAACCCTCTAATTTTTTGTCCATTGGATCTAGAAAAGCACAAATGTCCTCGACAGGGATAGTTGTACGCTTCGCTAGAGTAGAGACTGCTCCCTCCACCTTAGGGAACGTTTGCCACAAGTCCCGTGTAGCGGCATCTATGGGAAACATCTTTTTAAAAACAGGAGGGGGAGAGAACGGCACACCTGGTCTATCCCATTCCTTAGTAATAATTTCTGAAAACCTCTTAGGTATTGGAAAAACATCAGTGTAAACAGGCACTGCGTAGTATTTATCCAATTTACACAATTTCTCTGGGACTACAATGGCGTCACAGTCATCCAGAGTTGCTAAAACCTCCCTGAGCAACATGCGGTGGTGTTGAAGCTTAAATTTAAATGTAGACATATCAGAATCAGGTTGAAGTGTCTTCCCTGAGTCAGAAAAATCACCCACAGATAAAAGCTCTCCTTCGGCTTCTGCACATTGTGAGGGTATATCGGACATAGCTACTAAAGCGTCAGAGAGCTCTGTATTTGTTCTAGCCCCAGAGCTGTCTCGCTTTCCTTGTAACCCTGGCAGTTTGGACAATACTTCTGTAAGAGTATGATTCATAACTGCCGCCATGTATTGTAAAGTATACGCAATGGGCGCGCTAGATGTACTTGGCGCCCCTTGAGCGGGAGTTATAGGCTCTGACACGTGGGGAGAGTTAGTCGGCATAACTTCACCCTTGTCAATTTTCTCTGGTGATAAATCTTTTAAAGCCAGAATATGGTCTTTATAACTTATAGTATGATCAGTGCATTTGGTACACATTCTAAGAGGGGGTTCCACAATGGCTTCTAAACATAATGAACAAGGAGTTTCCTCTATGTCAGACATATTTAACAGACTAGTAATGAGACCAGCAAGATTGGAAAACACTTTAATTAATGTGAAAAAGCAGATTATAAAAAACGGTACTGTGCATTTAAGGGAAAAAAACAAACACAAAAACTGCTAAACAGTGAAAAAAGCAGTTAACTCTATGAAATGTTTACAGTGTATATAATAGACTAAAATAGCATTGCACCCACTTGCAAATGGATGATTAACCCCTCAGGTTCAAAAACGAAGCAAAAAAACGGTAAAAAACGTTAAAACAGTCACAAGCAAACTGCCACAGCTCTACTGTGGCTCCTACCTTCCCATAAAATGACTTTTGTAGGCACAAAAACCCTTTACAGAGGCCCAATATGTCAGGGGACTCCTTCAGGGAAGCTGGATGTCTCAGAATGTAAAAACAACTGCGCAATTAGAGCGCGAAAATAGGCCCCTCCCACCATGCACTCAAAGTCAGAGGGCCTTAAAAAAACTATTCCTAGGAGTAAAATAACAGCCATGTGGAAAACTAGGCCCCAAACAAAGATTTATCACCTCAGTAAAAAACGTTCTTTATATAAATGTAAACATTTTACATACTAAGCCATAATAGAAAGTAATATGAAAATTACTTTTTTCTGCAAGCATGATGCCAGTCGTTTATTAAATAACTGCAATCAGGCTTACCTTAACTATATCAGGCACTGTCAGCATTTTCTAGTTCTTAACATCCTCTAGAAAATAATATACTGAACATACCTCAGGGCAGTTAATTCTGCAGGCCGTTCTCCGAGCTGAAGTTTCCTCATACTCTTCAGTTATGTGTGAGAACAGCAGTGGACCTTAGTTACAACAAGCTAAGATCATCAAAAACGTCAGGCAAATTCTTCTTCTAATTTCTGCCTGAAGTAAAAAAACAGTACAACGCCGGCACCGTTTAAAAATAACAAATTTTTGATTGAAGATAAACTACACTAATTCACCACATCTCTCTAGCTACTTCCCTTGTCGAGAGCTGAAAGAGAATGACTGGGGGTGGCAGTTAGGGGAGGAGCTATATAGACAGCTCTGCTGTGGGTGATCCTCTTGCAGCTTCCTGTTGGGAAGGAGAATATCCCACAAGTAATGGATGAATCCGTGGACTGGATACACCTTACAAGAGAAAATCCTATTAAACAGGGGCACTTTCATTCATCAAACTTTACATTTCACTCGTTTTGTTAAAATACGTATCTTTTAATCTTGAAAGCCGCTCCAGCGCTTCCCCGCCCGTCGCAAGCCTCTTCATATATAAAAAAATTACGAATCCAGCTTCCTCCAATCACGGCGTTGCCTCAGGCCGTGATTGGAGGATGCCGTATACGTCATTGCTGATGTATGAAGTGACGAGCGGTAGGATGGGGAAATCGCTGGAGCGGCTTTCAAGATTAAAAAGGTAAGTATTTTAACAAAACAAGTGAAATATAAAGTTTGATGAATGAAAGTGCCCCTGTTTTTAATAGGATTTTTAAAAACCGGGCACTGATTCATCAAACTTGACATTCACTTTAACAATTTCTAAGGTAAAAAAAAACTGGAGAAAATAGACTTTGAAATACAAACTGACATGCTGAAAGACAAATTTAAATATAAAGTAAACATATAGAATAACTGCAATGGAGACGTGCAGTGTAGGGAAAAAACCTCCACTTTACTTATATTATCAAATTTTTCTCTTAGTATCCTTTGCTGAAACTTAGTTCCTTTCCATGAGAGTATTACTAGGTATGTTCAGGAGCATGCACTATATGGCAGTAGTGTTTGCAAGAATATCAATTAACCACCAATCAGAAAGCGCTACTCAGGTTCGAACCAAAAATAGGCCGGCCCCATTGCTTAGATTCCTGCTTTTCAAATAAAGATACCAAGAGAACAAATAAAAATTTATTTTAGGCGTGAATTAAAAAATTGCTTAAAATTGCATGTTCTAACTGAATCATGAAAGAAAAAAAAACAATGTATGCTTACCAGATAAATTCCTTTCCTTCCTGGCAGGGAGAGTCCACAACTTCATTCCTTACTATTGAGAAATACAACACCTGGCGACCAGGAGGAGGCAAAGACACCCCAGCCAAAGGCTTCAATATCCCTCCCACTTCACATATCCCCCAGTCATTCTGCCGAGGGAACAAGGAAAACTAGGAGAAATATCAGGGTATAAAAAGGTGCCTGAAGAAAAAAAAATATAAAAAGGGAGCCGCCCATCAAAAAAAAATAATAAAAAAATTATGGACGGGGTCTTGGACTCTTCCTGCTAGGAAAGGAATTGATCTGGTTAGCATAAATGATGTTTTCCTTCCAAAAGGCAGGGAGAGTCCACATCTTCATTCTTTACTGTTGGGAAAACTATACCCAAGCTCCAGAGGACAATGAATGAATAACGGGAGGGAACAGAAAAAAAAGAGGCGGACCATATTCTGAGGGCACCACAGCCTGCAAAACTTTTCTGCCGAAAGCTGCTTCAGCTGAAGCAAACACATCAAACTTGTTAAATTTATAAAAAAAAGTGTGTAAGTAAGACCAGGTATTCGCCTTACAAATCTGATCCATTGAGGCTTTGTTCTTAAAAACCCAAGAGGAAGCCACTGATCTAGTGGAATGAGCCGGTATCCTCTCAGGAGGCTGTTGTCCCGCTGTCTCATAAGCTAAGTGGATGACACTCCTCAATCAGAAGGATAGACAAGTCGTAGTAGCCTTCTGCCCCTTACACTTCTCTGAATAGATGAAAAAAAGGAAGATTGTCTGAATTCCTTAGAAGCCTGAAGATAGAACTTCAAGGCACGAACCACATCTAGATTGTGAAGCAAACGTTCCTTCGCTGAAGAAGGATTAGGACACAAGGAAGGAACAACAATTTCTTGATTAATGTTACGATTCAACACCACCTTAGGGAAGAACCCTAGTTTAGTGCGTAAAACCGCCTTACCAGCATGAAAAACCAGATAAGGGGGATCACATTGCAAAACAGAAATCTCAGAAACTCTGCGCAAAGAGGCAATAAAAAAAAAGAGCCTTCCAAGATAACAATTTAATGTCAACAGTATGAATAGGCTCAAACCGAGCCTGCAGCAAAACACTAAGAACAACATTAAGGCTCTAAGGCGGAGCCCTAGATCTAAACACGGGTCTGATCCTAGCCAGAGCCTTAACAAAGGACTGCACATCCGGAAGCTCAGCTAATCTTTTGTGCAGTAACACTGACAGGGACGATATCTGTCCCTTCAGGGAACTACCAGATAGGCCCTTCTCCAGTCTATCCTGGAGAAAAGATAAAATTCTGGAAACCTTAACCTTATCCCAGGAAAAGTCATGCTCTTCACACCAGTACAAGTAAGTCCTCCACACTTTATGGTAGATACAACTGATTTACAAGCTTGAACCAGAGTGTCGATAACACTCTCAGAAAACCCTCTCCTGGCTAAGACTAAGCGTTCAATCTCCACGCAGTAAGCCTCAGAGAATCTAGATTTTGATGACTGAAGGGACCCTGTATCAGCAGATCTCTGCAACAAGGTAACCTCCACTGAGGAGATGATGACATCCCCACCAGATCAGCAAACCACGTCCTCCGCGGCCACAACAGAGCAATCAGAATTACAGATGTTCGCTCCTGCTTGATGCGAGCCACCATACGAGGAAGAAGAGGTAATGGAGGAAAAAGATATACGAGTCTGAACCTCCATGCTACTGATAGGGCATCTATCAATTCTGCCTAAGGATCCCTCGACTCGTACCTGGGTAGCTTGG
Source organism: Bombina bombina (assembly GCF_027579735.1). Classification (NCBI taxonomy): domain Eukaryota; kingdom Metazoa; phylum Chordata; class Amphibia; order Anura; family Bombinatoridae; genus Bombina; species Bombina bombina. The sequence goes on along the minus strand of NC_069501.1, from coordinate 657,284,239 downwards.
TATTGAGGTGGGATGCCATGAGATCTATCTCTGCAAACACCTTGAGGTGAAAACACCACTCCCCTGGGTGAAAGGATTGCCTGCTGAGGTAGTCCCCTTCCCAGTTGTCCACACATGGAATGTGGATCACTGACAGCGTACATTTGTGAGTCTCCACCCACTCTAGTATCTGAGATACTTCTCTCATCGCCAAGGAACTTCTCGTTCCCCCTGATGTTTGATATAGGCAACCAAGGTTATATTGTCCAATTGGAACCTGATAAACTGGGACGAACCCAGAAGGGGCCAAGCCTTAAAGGCATTGAAGATTGCCCGGAGTTCCAAAATATTGATCGGAAGGGAGGACTCCTCCTGAGTCCACAAACCTTGTGCCTTCTTGGCACCCCAAACGGCTCCCCAGCTGTAAAGGCTTTCGTCCGTAGTCACAATCTGCCAGGATGGTCTCAAAAAGCACGTACCTTGGGACAGATGATCTGGACAGAGCCACCAGGAGAGCGAGTCTCGACAGGATGTCCAGTACAATATGTTGAGAAAGATCGCCATTCCATTGCCTCAGCATGCATAGTTGTAAGGGTCTGGCAAAAGGAATGAAGTCCATGCAGGACACCATGAGTCCGATTACCTCCATACACTGAGTCACTGAGGGTCTCGAGGAGGCCTGGAGGGCAAGACATGCAGAAGTTAGCTTGCAACGTCTCTGATATGTGAGGAATATTCTCATGAATATGGAGTCTTTTATAGTTACCATTGTACTTGAAATAAGAACTCTTTTCCAGGTTGATCTTCCTTCCATGTAATCGAAGAAGACTGAGAAGGGACTACCAATGTTCTTCCACTAGATGAAAAGATGGTGCCTGTACCAAGATATCGTCCAGGTAAGGTGCTACTGCAATACCTTGTGTTCTGGCAACGGCTAGAAGAGCCCCCAGAACCCTTGTAAATATGCTTGGAGCAGTAGCTAGGCCAAACGGAAGAGCTATGAACTGGAAGTACTGGTCCACAAAAGCAAACCTCAGGAACTGAAAATGTTCCCTGTGAATCGGAACTTGAAGGTATGCATCCTCACAGGTCTATTGTGGTCATAAACTGTCCTTCCTGAACCAGGGGAAGGATTGACCGTATTGTCTCCATCTAGAGGAAACACTCAGAAACTTGTTTAGGCACTTCAAGTCCAGAATTGGATGAAAAGTTCCCTCCTTCACGAAAAGGTTTAAATAAAACCCCAAACCTCTTTATGCTGTAGGTACCGGGACAATTACTCCTAGAGAGGAGAGATCCCATACGCAACCTAAGAAGGCAGCCCTCTTTTCTGGTCTTGTCTAAAGACTGGAGAGTAGCAATCTGCCCCTGGAGGATGAGACTTGAATCCTATCCTGTATCCTTGAGATATAACCTACACTGGTACCAAGCGTCTGAAAAAAGAGACAGTCTGCCCCCTATTCAATCCGATACCGGACCAGGGGCCGCCCCTTCATGCCGATTTGTTCTCGTTGGGCTTCTTAGTCTGTTTGGACTTATTCTAGAAATGAGTGGGCTTCCAAGTACTCTTGGGCTGCTTGGACTTGGAAGAGAACTGCTGTTGCGACTTGTCAGCACGAAAGGAACGAAAATTAGACAGTTGACGTCCCTTACGCCTATTCTTCTCATCTTGCGGTAGGAAGGCACCTTTCCCTCTGGTAACCGTAGAGATAATGGAGTTCAGTCCTGGACCGAATAAAATCTTACCCTTGAAGGGAAGAGAAAGGAGTCTGGATTTAGAAGTCATATCCACAGACCAAGACTTCAACCAAAAAGCCCGGTGGTCTAGAACCGCAAAGCCAGTAGCCTTTGCATTTATGCGAATAATCTGCATATTAGCGTCACAGATGAAGGAGTTGGCAATTCTCAGTGCCTTAATTCTCTCCTGAATATCCTCAAGGGGAGTCTCCACTTCAATGTGCTCCGACAGAGTCGCACCAGTAGGTAGCTGCTCCAGCAACTGCGGCTACAGCTGCCGCCGGTTGAAATAAAAACCATGTATGTTATAACATCTACCTCAGAAAAGTTTCCATTTTTTAAGCCATAGGCTATCTAAAAGAAAAACTATCCTCCAGAGGGATAGTAGTATGTTTAGCCAATGTGGAGATAGCGTCATCCACCTTCGGGATGGAGCCCCACAAATCTAATTGAGAGTCAGGGACCATGAATAATTTTTTAAACATAGACGAGGGGGAAAAATAAAGTTCCTACTCTTTCCCATTCATTACAAATAATTTTCGCCATCTTAACTGGCACAGGAACAGTCAGAGGGACCTTCCTATCTTTGTAAACCCTGTCTAATTTAGGGATCTTAGGCTCTTCAGGGAGTGTAGCCTCTGAAACCTCTAGAGTAGATAGAACCTACTTTAATAAAAAAAACACAGATGCTCAATTTCAAATCTAAAGGAGGGTTACTCCGTCGAAAAAGGTTTAGTAACGAAGTCTCAGACTCAGAAAGTTCACCATCTGAAGCTACAGAGGTTAACTCATCCTCGGATAGCTGGGATACAGTAGCTAAAGCAGACAAATATTTAGATGACTCTAGGTCAGGAGAACTATGTTTATTATGCAAGAATAGGAGGAGAGTAAAAAAAATCTGTTGTAAGCTATATGGATATATATTTATAACCTCCACTAGTATTTTAAATTAAACAATAATAAAGAAATGACAGTGAAATAAACATATTATGGCTATATAAAATTTGTGAAAACAGTGCTTGATTCATTTTCTTTGATAGTGTAACCTTTCTCTTGCGTTTGTAAGAGCGATGTAAGGCACTCAGGGCCGCAGACACCACCGATTGTAACTGAGTGGTAAAGTCCGCTGGGAAAAAAAGTCCCTCCAGATGGAGGCTTAGTTGATCTGCAGGGACCTGCATGTGGAGCGGGTAATGTAGAAAGGGTAGTAATTTCTCGGGACCCAGATTCCTGAGAAGTAGATGGCTCAGAAGGGCTAATGGTGCTATGAGTATTAGCAGGCTTGTCTTCCTTCTTAGACTTTAGAACAGTGTTTAGGCAAATGGAACAAAATTGAGCAGGTGGGGAAACCACAGCGTCCTCACAATATAAACAGGAATTATTAATCAGTAAAAAAGGAGGGGAGCCTTCTAATGTAGTATCAGAGTCCTCCATAGCTTTGTATATACTTTTTTATAAAAAAACAGCACCTTAATACTCCCAATGGCTGAGGCACTCACCACCTCCTAGACCCAGACAGCTAACAGTGAAAACGCTTTCCTCAGGAGTGATGTCTGCAGCAGGATCTTAGGAAATGAAAGACCGCACCTGGTCACGTGGTACATAAGACAGCACTTCCCCTGCTATGAAAAAGGACGCCAAGCTATAATGAGCTGCTCAACACTTCAAAAACGAAAGTGAAACCGGTTTGTTCCAAGCCAAAAACACACAGCCTATGAGCCTAAAAAAACTCTCACATTAAGCAGATATAAATTGCCAAACTGTTCAAATAATCTCCCTGAAGGAGATATTAACCCTTGATCCTATCGAGGCATAAAGGAGCCACACTGTGAAATGTATATATAAAAAAAACATAATTTATGTAAGAACTTACCTGATAAATTCATTTCTTTCATATTAGCAAGAGTCCATGAGCTAGTGACGTATGGGATATACATTCCTACCAGGAGGGGCAAAGTTTCCCAAACCTCAAAATGCCTATAAATACACCCCTCACCACACCCACAATTCAGTTTAACGAATAGCCAAGAAGTGGGGTGATAAAAAAGTGCGAAAGCATAAAAAATAAGGAATTGGAATAATTGTGCTTTATACAAAAATCATAACCACCCCAAAAAAAGGGCGGGCCTCATGGACTCTTGCTAATATGAAAGAAATGAATTTATCAGGTAAGTTCTTACATAAATTATGTTTTCTTTCATGTAATTAGCAAGAGTCCATGAGCTAGTGATGTATGGGATAATGATTACCCAAGATGTGGATCTTTCCACGCAAGAGTCACTAGAGAGGGAGGGATAAAATAAAGACAGCCAATTCCTGCTGAAAATAATCCACACCCAAAATAAAGTTTAATGAAAAACATAAGCAGAAGATTCAAACTGAAACCGCTGCCTGAAGTACTTTTCTACCAAAAACTGCTTCAGAAGAAGAAAATACATCAAAATGGTAGAATTTAGTAAAAGTATGCAAAGAGGACCAAGTTGCTGCTTTGCAAATCTGATCAATCGAAGCTTCATTCCTAAACGCCCAGGAAGTAGAAACTGACCTAGTAGAATGAGCTGTAATCCTTTGAGGCGGAGTTTTACCTGACTCAACATAGGCAAGATGAATTAAAGATTTCAACCAAGATGCCAAAGAAATGGCAGAAGCTTTCTGGCCTTTTCTAGAACCGGAAAAGATAACAAATAAACTAGAAGTCTTTCGGAAAGACTTAGTAGCTTCAACATAATATTTCAAAGCGCTAACAACATCCAAAGAATGCAATGATTTCTCCTTAGAATTCTTAGGATTAGGACATAATGAAGGAACCACAATTTCTCTACTAATGTTGTTAGAATTCACAACTTTAGGTAAAAATTCAAAAGAAGTTCGCAACACTGCCTTATCCTGATGAAAAATCAGAAAAGGAGACTCACAAGAAAGAGCAGATAATTCAGAAACTCTTCTGGCAGAAGAGATGGCCAAAAGGAACAAAACTTTCCAAGAAAGTAATTTAATGTCCAATGAATGCATAGGTTCAAACGGAGGAGCTTGAAGAGCCCCCAGAACCAAATTCAAACTCCAAGGAGGAGAAATTGACTTAATGACAGGTTTTATACGAACCAAAGCTTGTACAAAACAATGAATATCAGGAAGATTAGCAATCTTTCTGTGAAAAAGAACAGAAAGAGCAGAGATTTGTCCTTTCAAAGAACTTGCGGATAAACCTTTATCTAAACCATCCTGAAGAAACTGTAAAATTCTCGGAATTCTAAAAGAATGCCAAGAAAAATGATGAGAAAGACACCAAGAAATATAAGTCTTCCAGACTCTATAATATATCTCTCTGGATACAGATTTACGAGCCTGTAACATAGTATTAATCACAGAGTCAGAGAAACCTCTTTGACCAAGAATCAAGCGTTCAATCTCCATACCTTTAAATTTAAGGATTTGAGATCCTGATGGAAAAAAGGACCTTGCGACAGAAGGTCTGGTCGTAGCGGAAGAGTCCACGGATGGCAAGAGGCCATCCGGACAAGATCCGCATACCAAAACCTGTGAGGCCATGCCGGAGCTACCAGCAGAACAAACGAGCATTCCTTCAGAATCTTGGAGATTACTCTTGGAAGATGAACTAGAGGCGGAAAGATATAAGCAGGATGATACTTCCAAGGAAGTGATAATGCATCCACTGCTTCCGCCTGAGGATCCCGGGATCTGGACAGATACCTGGGAAGTTTCTTGTTTAGATGAGACGCCATCAGATCTATTTCTGGAAGCTCCCACATTTGAACAATCTGAAGAAATACCTCTGGGTGAAGAGACCATTCGCCCGGATGCAACGTTTGGCGACTGAGATAATCCGCTTCCCAATTGTCTATACCTGGGATATGAACCGCAGATATTAGACAGGAGCTGGATTCCGCCCAAACCAGAATTCGAGATACTTCTTTCATAGCCAGAGGACTGTGAGTCCCTCCTTGATGATTGATGTATGCCACAGTAGTGACATTGTCTGTCTGAAAACAAATGAACGATTCTCTCTTCAGAAGAGGCCAAGACTGAAGAGCTCTGAAAATTGCACGGAGTTCCAAAATATTGATCGGTAATCTCACCTCCTGAGATTCCCAAACTCCTTGTGCCGTCAGAGATCCCCACACAGCAACCAACCTGTGAGACTTGCATCTGTTGAAATTACAGTCCAGGTCGGAAGCACAAAAGAAGCCCCCTGAATTAAACGATGGTGATCTGTCCACCACGTTAGAGAGTGTCGTACAATCGGTTTTAAAGATATTAATTGAGATATCTTTGTGTAATCCTTGCACCATTGATTCAGCATACAGAGCTGAAGAGGTCGCATGTGAAAACGAGCAAAGGGGATCGCGTCCGATGCAGCAGTCATAAGACCTAGAATTTCCATGCATAAGGCTACCGAAGGGAATGATTGTGACTGAAGGTTTCGACAAGCTGAAATCAATTTTAGACGTCTCTTGTCTGTTAAAGACAGAGTCATGGACACTGAATCTATCTGGAAACCCAGAAAGGTTACCCTTGTCTGAGGAATCAATGAACTTTTTGGTGAATTGATCCTCCAACCATGATCTTGAAGAAACAACACAAGTCGATTCGTATGAGATTCTGCTAAATGTAAAGACTGAGCAAGTACCAAGATATCATCCAAATAAGGAAATACCACAATACCCTGTTCTCTGATTACAGACAGAAGGGCACCGAGAACCTTTGTAAAAATTCTTGGAGCTGTAGCTAGGCCAAACGGCAGAGCCACAAACTGGTAATGCTTGTCCAGAAAAGAGAATCTCAGGAACTGATAATGATCTGGATGAATCGGAATATGCAGATATGCATCCTGTAAATCTATTGTGGACATATAATGCCCTTGCTGAACAAAAGGCAAGATAGTCCTTACAGTTACCATTTTGAACGTTGGTATCCTTACATAACGATTCAATATTTTTAAATCCAGAACTGGTCTGAAGGAATTCTCCTTCTTTGGTACAATGAAGAGATTTGAATAAAACCCCATCCCCTGTTCCAGAACAGGAACTGGCATAATTACTCCAGCCAACTCTAGATCTGAAACACAATTCAGAAATGCTTGAGCTTTCACTGGATTTACTGGGACACGGGAAAGAAAAAATCTCTTTGCAGGAGGTCTCATCTTGAAACCAATTCTGTACCCTTCTGAAACAATGTTCTGAATCCAAAGAAGGTGAACAGAATTGATCCAAATTTCTTTGAAAAAACGTAACCTGCCCCCTACCAGCTGAGGTGGAATGAGGGCCGCACCTTCATGTGGACTTAGAAGCAGGCTTTGCCTTTCTAGAAGGCTTGGATTTATTCCAGACTGGAGATGGTTTCCAAACTGAAACTGCTCCTGAGGATGAAGGATCAGGCTTTTGTTCTTTGTTGAAACGAAAAGGAACGAAAACGATTATTAGCCCTGTTTTTACCCTTAGATTTTTTATCCTGTGGTAAAAAAGTTCCTTTCCCACCAGTAACAGTTGAGATAATAGAATCCAACTGAGAACCAAATAATTTGTTACCCTGGAAAGAAATGGAAAGTAGAGTTGATTTAGAAGCCATATCAGCATTCCAAGTTTTAAGCCATAAAGCTCTTCTAGCTAAAATAGCTAGAGACATAAACCTGACATCAACTCTGATAATATCAAAAATGGCATCACAGATAAAATTATTAGCATGCTGAAGAAGAATAATAATATTATGAGAATCATGATCTGTTACTTGTTGCGCTAAAGTCTCCAACCAAAAAGTTGAAGCTGCAGCAACATCAGCCAATGATATAGCAGGTCTAAGAAGATTACCTGAACACAGATAAGCTTTTCTTAGAAAGGATTCAATTTTCCTATCTAAAGGATCTTTAAACGAAGTACCATCTGACGTAGGAATAGTAGTACGTTTAGCAAGGGTAGAAATAGCCCCATCGACTTTAGGGATTTTGTCCCAAAATTCTAATCTGTCAGACGGCACAGGATATAATTGCTTAAAACGTTTAGAAGGAGTAAATGAATTACCCAATTTATCCCATTCTCTGGAAATTACTTCAGAAATAGCATTAGGAACAGGAAAAACTTCTGGAATAACCACAGGAGATTTAAATACCTTATCTAAACGTTTAGAATTAGTATCAAGAGGACCAGAATCCTCTATTTCTAAAGCAATTAGTACTTCTTTAAGTAAAGAACGAATAAATTCCATTTTAAATAAATATGAAGATTTATCAGCATCAATCTCTGAGACAGAATCCTCTGAACCAGAAGAGTCATCAGAATCAGAATGATGATGTTCATTTAAAAATTCATCTGTAGAGAGAGAAGTTTTAAAAGATTTTTTATGTTTCCTAGAAGGAGAAGTAACAGACATAGCCTTCTTGATGGGTTCAGAAACAAAATCTCTTATGTTATCAGGAACATTCTGCACCTTAGATGTTGAAGGAACTGCAACAGGCAATGGTACATTACTAAAGGAAATATTATCTGCTTTAACAAGTTTGTCATGACAATTAATACAAACAACAGCCGGAGGAATAGCTACCAAAAGTTTACAGCAGATACACTTAGCTTTGGTAGTTCCAGCACTAGACAGCGATTTTCCTGAAGTATCTTCTGACTCAGATGCAACGTGAGACATCTTGCAATATGAAAGAGAAAAAACAACAAATAAAGCAAAATTGATCAAATTCCTTAAATGACAGTTTCAGGAATGGGAAAAAATGCCAATAAACAAGCTTCTAGTAACCAGAAGCAAAGAAAAAATGAGACTGAAATAATGTGGAGACAAAAGCGACGCCCATATTTTTTGGCGCCAAATAAGACGCCCACATTATTTGGCGCCTAAATGCTTTTTGGCGCCTAAAATGATGCCACATCCGGAACGCCGACATTTTTGGCGCAAAAGGACGTCAAAAAATGACGAAACTTCCGGCGACACGTATGACGCCGGAAACAGAAAAGATTTTTTGCGCCAAAAAAGTCTGCGCCAAGAATGACGCAATAAAATGAAGCATTTTCAGCCCCCGCGAGCCTAACAGCCCACAGGGAAAAAAGAGTCAAATTTTAAGGTAAGAAAAAAAAAAAAAAAAAAAAAAAAAATTGATTCAAATGCATTATCCCAAATATGAAACTGACTGTCTGAAAATAAGGAATGTTGAACATCCTGAGTCAAGGCAAATAAATGTTTGAATACATATATTTAGAACTTTATAAATAAAGTGCCCAACCATAGCTTAGAGTGTCACAGAAAATAAGATTTACTTACCCCAGGACACTCATCTACATGTTTGTAGAAAGCCAAACCAGTACTGAAACGAAAATCAGCAGAGGTAATGGTATATAAATAAGAGTATATCGTCGATCTGAAAAGGGAGGTAAGAGATGAATCTCTACGACCGATAACAGAGAACCTATGAAATAGACCCCGTAGAAGGAGATCACTGCATTCAAATAGGCAATACTCTCCTCACATCCCTCTGACATTCACTGCACGCTGAAAGGAAAACCGGGCTCCAACTTGCTGCGGAGCGCATATCAACGTAGAATCTAGCACAAACTTACTTCACCACCTCCATAGGAGGCAAAGTTTGAAAAACTGAATTGTGGGTGTGGTGAGGGGTGTATTTATAGGCATTTTGAGGTTTGGGAAACTTTGCCCCTCCTGGTAGGAATGTATATCCCATACGTCACTAGCTCATGGACTCTTGCTAATTACATGAAAGAAAATGGTCTTACCCTCCAAGATCCATGCAGTGGAACAGACACAGCCTCTCAAGTGTGACAGTCTTGCAGCAGCGCTTCTGACATGGACTCAAACGTCTCTTTTCTGTTAGGGATCATGGACACTGAATCTTTCTGGAAACCTAAAAAGGTGACTTTTGTCTGAGGAATCAAGAAAATCTTTGTTAAATTTATCCTCCAACCATGTCTTTAAAGAAACAACAGAAGTAGTTTTATGTGAGATTCTGCTTAATGAAAAGTTTGAGCTAGTACCAAGATATCGTCCAAATAAGGAAACCCCACAATACCCTGCTCTCTGATTACAGATAGAACTTTTGAGACTATTCTTGGTGCTGTTGCAAGGCCAAATGGAAGAGCGACAAATTGGTAATGCTTGTTTAGAAACGAGAATCTCAGAAATAGATAGTGATCTGGATGAATCGGAATGTGAAGGTAAGCTCCCTGTAAGTCTATTGTGGACATGAAGTGACCTTGCTGAACAAAAGGCAGAATAGTCCTTATAGTCATCATCTTAAAAGTTGGGACTCTTACAAAACAATTTAAAGTTTTCAGATCCAAAATTGGTCTGAAAGAATTTTCCTTCTTTGGTACAATGAATAGATTTGAATACAAACCCAATCATTGTCCCTGCTGTGGAAGTGGGACAATTACCCCTGAAAGATATAGATCTAAAACACATTTCAGAAAGGCTTGAGCTTTTACTGGGTTTTTTGGTACATGGGTAAGAAAGAATCTTCCCAAGGGAGGTCTTATTCTGAATCCTATTTGACCCACTGATTTTGGACAGAGTCTGTCCAAACTCTTTGAAATAGCTTTAGTCTGCCCCCTACCAGAAGAACCGGCTTGAGGGCCGCACCTTCATGTAGGTTTAGGGGCAGGATTTGGTTTCTTATAAGGCTTGGATTTATTCCAATTCGAGCCAAAGGCCTTAGGGGAAGGAGTGGTTTTCTGTTCTCTAGTCTGACGAAAGGAACTCAAACGATTGGAAGCTTCTAATTTAAATTTAAAAGATAGATAATCCCTTAATTACCAATTCCCCAGTTTTGCATAACCAACACAGTTATAATTATACATGCTTTACCTCTGTAATTACCTTGTATCTAAGCCTCAGCAGACTGCCCCCTTATTTCAGTTCTTTTGATAGACTTGCAGCTGTCTCCATGGTAAATTCACGAGCATAAGCTCAATGTTAACTATAAGAAATACATGAACTAATGCCCTCTAGTGGTGAAAAACTAAAATGCATTTAGATTAGAGGCGGACTTCAAGGTCTAAGAAATTAGAATATGAACCTCTAAGGTTTAGTTTTCAACTAAGAATACCTAGAGAACAAAGCAAAATTGGTGATAAAAGAAAATTGGAAAGTTGTTTAAAATGACATGCCCTATCTGAATCATGATAGTTTTTTTTTTGGACTTGACTGTCCCTTTAAACCTAAAAGAAGGGTTTAAAGAGGTACCTGGCTTAGACCATTCTTTAGCAATCACATTAGAGATAGCGTCTGGAATAGGAAATACTTCAGGAGTAATAACAGTAGTCTTATATACAGAATATATATATATATATATATATATATATATATATATATATATATATATATATATATATATATCAATGTCAGTAGTCCAGCACTTTTCTCATACACTTTCTCTGGCATAGAGAGTAAATGACAGAATTTCACAATTTTACAATTTTTGTGCACGTACGCGGAGGAGGCCTACCATCCTCCTAAATACAAAAATCCACAGGAACAAACGGAAGAGTCAGCACAATGCTTAAAAAGATTTTTCCTTTATTGAAACAACATCAGGATAAAATACAGCAATGTTTCAAGTCTCTTGGAACCCTACTCATGCTATCATAGGAACTCACCATTCTTGAGGCGCAAGCCACCCAGCCAACTCCAGATGACATGGGATACTCTGTGGCAAGGAGTAATAAATACTCCAATAGACCGGGCCAACCCTGTCAGGTTGATGGAGCAAGGACATAGCCCCAGTTCCCACCACCGTGGAACATCCCGACCAGCCCAGAGATCCAAACAACCCAAAACTGGGACAGGAGCGAAGCCCCCAAAAGAGGAAGACTCAGGAAGAAAAAACAGGTCTGGGTACCTAATAGTTCAGGCAATTATACCCTGGAACTAAACACCCAGACTGGCCAAAAAGCCAGACAAGAGGAATGGAGCATATCCAGAAAATCTGGACAGCGCAGAGAATTCGAAAGCTCCGATCAAATGAAGGAACCACCCCTAAATAAAGTCCAACTCTCCAAGGAGCAAGGCTAGAAGTCAAATGATATCATGCAAAATAAGGATCATAAATTCCCCATAGAGGTGCGCTTGTGTAAAACGTGTATACTTCAAACGGAGCCAGTAGATTCAGGCCGCAGTCCCATAAAAGAAAATACCGAATGGACTCCTGTGGACGGTAGAGAAAAAAGAAGAGAGGCACAGATGGAGCCCTCCCCCCCAATGATATGAGATACTCACAAACGGAGCGACACAAACCGAGTGCCAGTAAAATAGAAAAAAGTAAAGAGAGATAATTAAAAAAGAAAAAAAAGAATGCTCGCATATCGATTGGAGGAATCCCGTTGACGTACATAGTGACCCTTAACAGTCCCGACCTGCTACTACTGGCACTCGGTTCATGCCGCTCCGTTTGTGAGTATCTCATATTATTGGGGGGAGGGCTCCATCTGTGCCTCTGGTTATCCCTACGATACTACTCTATGGTTGGCGCCTCTCTTCTTTTTTCTCTAGAACTCAAATGAAGAGACTTCACAAGGCCACAGGACAACAGAAGGGATACCTCGAAGTTCTCAAAACCCTACTAGCAGGGCTAGTTTCCCTATCACCTTCACACAGGCAGAGGACACAGGGAGAGAAAAGGTGCTAAACCTTCCCAGCTCCGGGAAAACCCGAGCTAAACAAGTCCCTACGGGGATCAACCAACGTCCGGAACACAGATCCCCAAAAGGAGATCTAACCCACCCGGGACAATGGAAGAAGACCCAAAGTCTCATAAATCAGGCAGACCTTATGCTGCCTAGAGTAAGAGCCATATCTAGATACACTAGAAACAGCTGACACACACCCTTTTAAAAGGTGCCAAAAGCTGCAATATGTTTCAAAATACAAAACCTTCCATAAGCTGGAAAGTTATCCATACAACTATCGAGGAGCCTAAAAAACAGAATTTATGCTTACCTGATAAATTACTTTTTCTTGTGATGTATCGAGTCCACGGATTCATCCTTTACTTGTGGGATATTCTCCTTCCCAACAGGAAGTGGCAAAGAGAGCACACAGCAGAGCTGTCCATATAGCTCCCCCTCTAGCTCCACCCCCCAGTCATTCGACTGAAGGTTAGGAAGAAAAAGGAGAAACCATAGGGTGCAGTGGTGACTATAGTTTAAACAAAAACACTACCTGACTTAATAGCCAGGGCGGGCCGTGGACTCGATACATCACAAGAGAAAGTAATTTATCAGGTAAGCATAAATTCTGTTTTCTCTTGTAAGATGTATGGAGTCCACGGATTCATCCTTTACTTGTGGGATACCAATACCAAAGCTTTAGGACACGGATGAAGGGAGGGAACAAGACAGGTACCTTAAACGGAAGGCACCACTGCTTGTAAAACCTTTCTCCCAAAAATAGCCTCCGAAGAAGCAAAAGTATCGAATTTGTAAAATTTGGAAAAAGTATGCAGCGAAGACCAAGTTGCTGCCTTACAAATCTGTTCAACAGAAGCCTCATTTTTAAAAGCCCATGTGGAAGCCACTGCTCTGGTAGAATGAGCAGTAATTGTTTCAGGAGGCTGCTGGCCAGCAGTCTCATAGGCCAAACAGATGATGCTTTTCAGCCAAAAGGAAAGAGAGGTAGCAGTCGCCTTCTGACCTCTCCTCTTACCAGAATAGATAACAAACAATGAAGGTGTTTGTCTGAAATCCTTAGTTGCTTGTAAATAGAACTTTAAAGCACAAACCACATCAAGATTGTGTAACAGACGTTCCTTCTTCGAAGAAGGATTAGGACACAGAGAAGGAACAACAATTTCCTGGTTAATATTCTTATTAGACACAACCTTAGGAAGAATACCGGGTTTGGTACACAAAACTACCTTATCTGCATGGAAAACCAGGTAAGGTGAATCACACTGTAAAGCAGATAACTCTGAAACTCTTCAAGCAGAAGAGATAGCTACCAAAAACAAAAAACTTTCCAAGATAAAAGCTTAATATCTATGGAATGTAAAGGTTCAAACGGAACCCCTTGCAGAACTGAAAGAACTAAATTCAGACTCCATGGCGGAGCCACAGGTCTATAGACAGGCTTGATTCTGACTAAAGCCTGACTAAACGTTTGAACGTCTGGTACCTCTGCCAGACGTTTGTGTAAAAGAATAGACAAAGCAGATATCTGTCCCTTTAAGGAACTAGCTGATAATCCTTTCTCCAATCCTTCTTGGAGAAAGGTCAATATCCTGGGAATCCTAATCTTACTCCATGAGTAACCTTTGGATTCGCACCAAAAAAGATATTTTCGCCAAATCTTATGGTAGATTTTCCTGGTGACAGGCTTTCTAGCCTGAATCAGGGTATCAATAACCGACTCAGAGAAACCACGCTTTGATAGAATTAGGCGTTCAATCTCCAAGCAGTCAGACGCAGAGAAATTAGATTTGGATGCTTGAAAGGACCTTGTATTAGAAGGTCCTGCCTCACTGGTAGTGTCCATGGTGGGACAGATGACATGTCCACTAGGTCCGCATACCAGGTCCTGTGTGGCCACGCAGGTGCTATCAGAACCACCAAAACCCTCTCCTGCTTGATTCTGGCAACCAGACAAGGGAGGAGAGGAAACGGTGGAAAAACATAGGCCAGATTGAAGGACCAAGGCGCTGCTAGAGCATCTATCAGCACCGCCTGGGGATCCCGGGACCTGGACGCGTAAAGAGGAAGTTTGGTGTTCTGACGGGACGCCATCAGATCCAATTCTGGAGTGCCTCATAGCTGAGTCAGCTGGGCAAATACCTCCAGGTGGAGTTCCCACTCCCCCGGGTGAAAAGTCTGACGACTTAGAAAATCCGCCTCCCAGTTGTCTTCTCCTGGGATGTGAATTGCTGAGAGATGGCAGGAGTGATCCTCCGCCCACCTGATTATTTTGGTTACTTCCGTCATTGCTAGGGAACTCCTTGTTCCCCCTTGATGATTGACGTAAGCTACAGTCGTGATGTTGTCCGACTGAAATCTGATGAATTTGTCAGTGGCTAGCTGAGACCATGCCTGAAGCGCGTTGAATATCGCCCTCAGTTCCAGAATGTTTATCGGGAGAAGAGCTTCTTCCCGAGACCATAAGCCCTGAGCTTTCAGGGAGTCCCAGACTTCACCCCAGCCCAACAGACTGGCGTCGGTCGTTATTATGATCCACTCTGGTCTGCGGAAACACATTCCCTGAGACAGGTGATCCTGAGACAACCACCAGAGAAGAGAATCTCTGGTCCCCTGGTCCAGCTGTATTTGAGGAGACAAATCTGCATAATCCCCATTCCACTGTTTGAGCATGCATAGTTGCAGTGGTCTGAGGTGTATCCGTGCAAAATGGACTATGTCCATTGCCGCTACCATTAGTCCGATTGTCTCCATGCACTGAGCTACAGATGGCCGAGGAATGGAATGAAGGACTCGGCAAGTGGTTAAGAGTTTTAACTTTCTGACCTCCGTCAGAAATATTTTCATTTCTACCGAGTCTATCAGAGTTCCTAGGAAGGAAACTCTTGTGAGGGGGAAGAGAGAACTCTTTTTGATGTTCACCTTCCACCCGTGAGACCTCAGAAAGGCCAATACAATTTCCGTGTGAGACTTGGCTCTTTGGAAGGTCGACGCCTGAATTAAGATGTCGTCTAGATAAGGCGCCACTGCTATGCCCCGCGGTCTTAGAACCACCAGGAGGGACCCTAGCACCTTTGTGAAAATTCTGGGAGCAGTGGCCAACCCAAAAGTATAAGCCACAAACTGGTAATGCTTGTCCAGAAAGGCGAACCTGAGAAACTGGTGATGATCTTTGTGGATAGGAATGTGCAGATACGCATCCCTTAAATCCACTTGATCATATATTGACCCTCCTGGATCATTGGTAAGATTGTCCGAATGGTCTCCATCTTGAATGATGGGACTGTGGAATTTGTTTAGAATTTTGAGATCCAGGATTGGTCTGAAAGTTCCTTCTTTCTTTGGAACCACAAACAGGTTTGAGTAAAAACCCAGCCCTTGTTCCGCAATTGGAACCGGGTGGATCACTCCCATTGTATGTAGGTCTTCTACACAGCGTAAGAACGCCTCTTTCTTTGTCTGGTCTGTAGACGGATGAGAAATGTGGAACCTTCCCCTTGGAGGGGAGTCCTTGAATTCTAGAAGATATCCCTGGGATACAATCTCTAAGGCCCAAGGATCGTATACATCTCTTGCCCAGGCTTGAGCGAAGAGAGAGAGTCTGCCCCCTACTAGATCCGGTCCCGGATCTGGGGCTAACCCATCATGCTGTCTTGGAAGCAGCTGCAGGCTTCTTGGCCTGTTTACCCTTGTTCCAGCCCTGGTAAGGTTTCAAGGCTGCCCTGGGTTGTGAAGCGTTACCCTCTTGCTTTGCAGCAGGGGAGGATGAAGCGAAAATTATTTTGTTTGTTCTTTATCTTGAAGGACTTGTCCTGGGCGAGAGCACGGCCTTTTCCCCCAGTGATTTCTGAAATAATCTCTTTCAATTCAGGCCTGAAGAGGGTCTTTCCTTTGAAAGGGATGTTCAATAGTTTGGATTTTGACGACACATCGGCCGACCTGGACTTTGGCCATAGCGCCCTGCGCGCTAAAATGGCGAAACCTGAATTCTTTGCCGCTAACTTAGCTAGTTGGAAAGCGGCATCTGTGGTAAAAGAATTAGCCAGCTTAAGAGCCTTAATTCTGTCCATAATGTCCTCATATGAGGTCTCCATCTATAGCGCATCTTCCAGCGCCTCGAACCAGAAAGCAGCTGCAGTGGTTACAGGAACAATGCACGCAATAGGTTGGAGAAGAAAACCTTGTTGAACAAAAATTTTCTTAAGTAAACCCTCTAATTTTTTATCCATAGGGTCTTTAAAAGCACAAATGTCTTCAATTGGTATAGTTGTGCGTTAAGCAAGTGAAGAAACAGCCCCCTCCACCTTAGGGACCGTCTGCTACGAGTCCGGCATGGGGTTAGATATGGGGAACATTTTCTTAAAAACAGGAAGGGGAACGAAGGGAATACCTGGTCTATCCCACTCCCTAGTAACGATATCCGCAATCCTCTTAGGGACCGGGAACACATCAGTGTAAACAGGAACTTCTAGGTACTTGTCCATTTTACACAATTTCTCTGGAACCACCATAGGGTCGCAGTCATCCAGAGTAACTAATACCTCCCTGAGCAATAAGCGGAGGTGTCCTAGTTTAAATTTAAAAGCCAACGTATCTGAGTCTGTCTGAGGAGAAACCTTTCCTGAATCGGAAATTTCTCCCTCAGACAGCACATCCCTCGCCCCCACTTCAGAGTGTTGTGAGGGTATATCGGATACGGCTACTAAAGCGTCAGAATGCTCAGTATCTGTTCTTAAAACAGAGCTATCACGCTTTGCAGGTAACACAGGCAGTTTAGATAAGAACACTGATAGGGTATTATTCATAACTGCCGCCAAGTCTTGCAAGGTAAAAGAGTTAGACGCACTAGAGGTGCTAGGCGCCGCTTGAGCGGGCGTAACTGGTTGTGACACTTGGGGAGAGGTTGACAGGCTAACCTCGTTACCTTCTGTCTGAGAATCATCTTGGGCCACATTTTTAAGTGCAACAATGTTCTTTAAAGTGTATAGACATATCAGTACAAGTGGGACACATTCTGAGAGGGGGTTCCACCATGGCTTCTAAACACATTGAACAAGGATTTTCATTGGTGTCAGACATGTTTAACAGACTAGTAGTAATACAAACAGGCTTGGAAATTACTTTAATTAAGTAAAAACACACTTTGAAAAAAACGTTACTGTGCCTTTAAGAGATAAAAAAGGCACACAATTTTGCAAAGCAGTGAAAAAATGCAGCAAACTTTTTGAAATTTTTACAGTATGTACCTAAAGCATTAGTAAGATTGCACCACTAGCAATAAAAACGATTAACCCCTTAATGCCCAAACCGGATCGACAGTAAGCCAAAAAAAACTGCCCTTAGGAACCAGATTTGTGGGGAAAAAGCTTCTTATAGGCCCTCAAACTGCAGCAGGACCCTCCATGTGAAACAGCCTGAACTTCTAGTCAATATAACTGCGCATCTGAGGCGTGAAATTAGGCCCCTCCCACCTTACTCCGGTGCTTGTGAGGCCTAAAGAAACACTCCCCAGTGTTTTAGTAATAACCATGTGGATAACAACCCCTGAAAGAAACCCAAAGGAACCTTCCAAGTGTCTCAAAAAACGATATTTTCAATAAAAACCGTTTGCCCTGAAGTAGTGTCAACCAGCATAAACTAGCCCTGTTATGTAAGCTTGAAATTCCATACTTAGTCTCTGAATACAGCTTACCCTTCCCACATGGGGATATTAACAGCATTTCTAGCATTATCACAGTCTTGTCTAGAAATAAATGACTGAACATACCTCATTGCAGCCTAACCTGCAAACCGTTCCCCCCAACTGAAGTTCTCTTGTACTCCTCAGTCCTGGGTGGGAACAGCAGTGGATTTTAGTTACAACATGCTAAAATCATCTTCCTCCCTGCAGAAATCTTCATCTCTTTCTGCTAGAGAGTAAATAGTACACACCGGTACCATTTAAAATAACAAACTCTTGCTTGTAGAAAATAAAAACTACAATTCTAACACCACATTCACTTTACCCTTCCGATTGCTTAGAGCCGGCAAAGAGAATGACTGGGGGGTGGAGCTAGAGGGGGAGCTATATGGACAGCTCTGCTGTGTGCTCTCTTTGCCACTTCCTGTTGGGAAGGAGAATATCCCACAAGTAAAGGATGAATCCGTGGACTCGATACATCTTACAAGAGAAACTGAAGGCCAAACCACTCAACCAGTGGCAACGGGGCACTACGCACGCCAGCCCCCCCCCATGTGGAGGAGGAACTCTAGGTTCTGATGAAATCAGTTGTCAGATAAAGTGACGCAGCAGAACACTCCCTGGTCCGGTCATCCATGACTGAAGGCTATAAGGACTGCAGCAATCCTTTCCCACCTCGTGAACCCACAGGTCCTCTCGAATGCTTAGTTGAACATAAAAAACAATGATAACTTGAGCACTCAGCGCTACTACCGATCCAGCAGAAACAGCGCCATGTGTTTGAACAGCCACAAAACCAAACAAACCCGACAGGACCAGTCTGTACTTGGGGTCCTAACGGGCAAGCTGCATAAATTCTCCCACATAGGGGAAAAAAGGAAAACAGACATTATTAAACATGGGACTAACATGTCCAAACAACTTCCGAAGAAGTAACAAAGAGTATCGATCACAGATGGTTCCCGAAGGAAGCAAACACAAATAAAAGACATCCCATCGGATACAAAATAAAATATAAGGCAACCCGAAGGTTAACACCCAAAAGACACAGGCCTGCCCACAGGACCACCCAAACGAAGCCCTATCTTACAAAAAACTGGGAGAGATCTCCAACAAATGACAGACAGGAGATAACCCCACAGTTCTAATGAGGTGCACCATTCGCAGTATCAGACTGAAAGTCCCCATATCTGTTAATGATAGGGTCATTCAATAACGGAAAAAGATGTCTAAGCAACACGCTAAGGTACGCAATCCTGTAACGAAAAGCACAACACTTCGGAACAGCTACACCCGCGGGGAACTGTAGAGGTCCACCCCAAGGCGGAAGACCCGGGACAATAGGGCACAAGCACAATCTCAAATGAACGTCTGGACTCTGCAGACGGACTATCGCTAACATTATCTGGAAGCAAAAACGTGCTGCAACCTTCGGGGGGGAACACGCCACCCCGTATGGAGGAACCAAAAACTGGGTTACCCGCATGTGAAGTATGAATTGGTAGGGAACTCGCCTCTTGGAGGACGGGGCCCCCAGAGAGGGATGGCTCAGCAGTCCCCTGATTTTCTGAGCCCGAGGAACCAGGCGCTCTCATATGGCATACGGAAAAAAACTGGTCGACATGTGTCAACGAGGCCAATCCGGAGACATTAGCGGACACAGAATCTGAAATTAAAATAGTCTCGGTATCACAATCCTCCGTAACTGAATCTGAAATGAGCACAGTCTCAGCATCAGAATCCTCCATAACTCGATAGAGGAAATATCAATATGGACTAAAGTATTAAAACAAAAACGGCACCTGACACCCACAATGGCTGGGGCACTCACCACCTCCTATGACCAGACCCCTGTGGACTAGAATAATATCTCCTTCGCCATACGGTCAGGAATGCGGAAATGGAGAACGGAGCGCAACCACGCCCGAACACTAGGTGAACCGTACAGTCCAAAAACGTACGCCCAACCAAAAAGCTGCTTCACTTCCAAAGGCCTCAAAGTTCCAACCACGAGCCCATAAACATCATACATAAGCAGGTTGAATCGCATAACAAACCAATAACCCCCCTCAGGAGATATCAACCCTCGATTCCAAGATACTAACAGAGACTCACTGAGACCCTTATGTCAGGAGTATTTAAGCCTTTGGCTGGGTTGTCTGTCTCCTCCTGGTGGCCAGGTTCTTATTTGTCAAAAGTAATGAATGCAGCTGTGGACTCTTTCCATTTAAGAAGAAAAGTTATAAAAAAAAAACGATTCTGCATGAAAGTTCTCTAAGTGTTTTCTGAGAACACTGAATGAGCTGGGGGTGGAGCTTATAACAGCATGCAAAGCTGTAATGGATTTCTAATACAACTATCACTCTAAAAAGCAGGTAAGAATTTTGATTGTATATACAAAAAAACATAATTTATGCTTACCTGATAAATTTATTTCTCTTGTAGTGTAGTCAGTCCACGGGTCATCCATTACTTATGGGATTATATCTCTCCCCAACAGGAAGTTGCAAGAGGATCACCCAAGCAGAGCTGCTATATAGCTCCTCCCCTCACATGTCATATCCAGTCATTCGACTGAAACAAGACGAGAAAGGAGAAACCATAGGGTGCAGTGGTGACTGGAGTTTAATTAAAATTTAGGTCTGCCTTAAAAGACAGGGCGGGCCGTGGACTGACTACACTACAAGAGAAATAAATTTATCAGGTAAGCATAAATTATGTTTTCTCTTGTTAAGTGTAGTCAATCCACGGATCATCCATTACTTATGGGATACCAATACCAAAGCTAAAGTACACGGATGATGGGAGGGACAAGGCAGGAACTTTAAACGGAAGGAGCCACTGCCTGAAGCACCTTTCTCCCAAAAATAGCCTCCGAAGAAGCAAAAGTGTCAAATTTGTAAAATTTTGAAAAAGTGTGAAGTGAAGACCAAGTTGCAGCCTTGCAAATCTGTTCAACAAAGGCCTCATTTTTAAAGGCCCAGGTGGAAGCCACAGCTCTAGTGGAATGAGCTGTAATTCTTTCAGGAGGCTGCTGTCCAGCAGTCTCATAGGCTAAACGTATTATGCTACGAAGCCAAAAGGAGAGAGAGGTAGCCGAAGCCTTTTGACCTCTCCTCTGTCCCGAGTAAACGACAAACAGGGAAGAAGTTTGACGAAAATCTTTAGTTGCCTGTAAATAGAACTTCAGGGCACGGACTACGTCCAGATTATGCAAAAGTCGTTCCTTCTTTGAAGAAGGGTTAGGACATAATGATGGAACAACAATCTCTTGATTGATATTCCTGTTAGAAACCACCTTAGGTAAAAACCCAGGTTTAGTACGCAGAACTACCTTGTCTGAATGGAAAATCAGATAAGGAGAATCACAGTGTAGGGCAGATAACTCAGAGACTCTTCGAGCCGAGGAAATAGCCATCAAAAACAGAACTTTCCAAGATAACAGCTTAATATCAATGGAATGGAGGGGTTCAAACGGAACACCTTGAAGAACTTTAAGAACTAAGTTTAAGCTCCACGGCGGAGCAACAGTCTTAAACACAGGCTTAATCCTAGCCAAAGCCTGACAAAAAGCCTGAACGTCTGGAACATCTGCCAGACGTTTGTGTAACAGAATAGACAGAGCAGAAATCTGTCCCTTTAATGAACTAGCAGATAAACCCTTTTCTAAACCCTCTTGTAGAAAGGACAAAATCCTAGGAATCCTAACTTTACTCCATGAGTAACTCTTGGATTCACACCAATATAAGTATTTACGCCATATTTTATGGTAAATTTTTCTGGTAACAGGTTTCCGAGCCTGTATTAAGGTATCAATAACTGACTCCGAGAAGCCACGCTTTGATAGAATCAAGCGTTCAATCTCCATGCAGTCAGCCTCAGAGAAATTAGATCTGGATGGTTGAAAGGACCCTGAATTAGAAGGTCCTGTCTCAGAGGTAGAGACCATGGTGGACAGGACGACATGTCCACTAGATCTGCATACCAGGTCCTGCGTGGCCACGAAGGTGCTATCAGAATCACCAATGCTCTCTCCTGTTTGATCTTGGCAATCAGCTGAGGAAGCAGCGGAAATGGTGGAAACACATAAGCCATGTTGAAACCCCAAGGGGCTGCTAGAGCATCTATCAGCGCCGCTCCCAGGTCCCTGGACCTGGATCCGTAGCAAGGAAGTTTGGCATTCTGTCGAGAAGCCATGAGATCCAGTTCCGGTTTGCCCCAACGATGAATTAGTTGAGCAAAGACCTCCGGATGAAGTTCCCACTCCCCCGGATGAAAAGTCTGACGACTTAGGAAGTCCGCCTCCCAGTTCTCCACGCCTGGGATATAGATCGCCGACAGGTGGCAAGAGTTGGACTCTGCCCAGCGAATTATCTTTGATAATTCCAACATCGCTAGGGAACTCCTGGTTCCCCCTTGATGGTTGATGTAAGCCACAGTCGTGATATTGTCCAACTGAAATCTGATGAACCTCAGTGTTGCCAACTGAGGCCAAGCTAGAAGAGCATTGAATATCGCTCTTAATTCCAGATTATTTATTGGGAGGAGTTTCTCCTCCTCAGTCCACGATCCCTGAGCCTTCAGGGAGTTCCAGACTGCGCCCCAACCTAGAAGGCTGGCATCTGTTGTTACAATCGTCCAATCTGGCCTGCGAAAGGTCATCCCTTTGGACAGATGGAGTCGAGAAAGCCACCAGAGAAGAGAATCCCTGGTCTCTTGATCCAGATTTATTAGAGGGGACAAATCTGAGTAATCCCCATTCCACTGACTGAGCATGCATAATTGCAGCGGTCTGAGATGCAGGCGCGCAAATGGTACTATGTCCAATGCTGCTACCATTAAGCCGATTACTTCCATGCACTGGGCTACTGACGGGTGTGGAATGGAATGAAGGGCACGGCAAGCATTTAGAAGTTTTGATAACCTGGCCTCCGTCAGGTAAATTTTCATCTCTACAGAATCTATAAGAGTCCCTAAGAAGGGAACCCTTGTGAGTGGTAATAGAGAACTCTTTTCCACGTTCACCTTCCACCCATGCGACCTCAGAAATGCCAGAACTATCTCTGTATGAGACTTGGCAGTTTGAAAACTTGACGCTTGTATCAGAATGTCGTCTAGGTACAGAGCCACCGCTATGCCTCGCGGTCTTAGTACCGCCAGAAGTGAGCCCAGAACCTTTGTAAAGATTCTTGGGGCCGTAGCTAACCCGAAGGGAAGAGCTACAAACTGGTAATGCCTGTCTAGGAAGGCAAATCTTAGATACCGATAATGATCCTTGTGAATTGGTATGTGAAGGTAGGCATCCTTTAAGTCCACTGTGGTCATGTACTGACCCTCTTGGATCATGGGTAGGATGGTTCGAATAGTTTCCATTTTGAATGATGGAACTCTTAGTAACTTGTTTAGGATCTTTAAGTCCAAGATTGGTCTGAAGGTTCCCTCTTTCTTGGGAACCACAAACAGATTTGAATAAAATCCTTGCCCTTGTTCCGACCGTGGAACTGGGTGGATCACCCCCATTAATAAGAGGTCTTGTACACAGCGTAGAAACGCCTCTTTCTTTATTTGGTTTGCTGATAACCTGGAAAGATGAAATCTCCCTTGTGGAGGAGAAGCTTTGAAGTCCAGAAGATATCCCTGAGATATGATCTCCAACGCCCAGGGATCCTGGACATCTCTTGCCCAAGCTTGGGCAAAGAGAGAAAGTCTGCCCCCCACTAGATCCGTTTCCGGACAGGGGGCCCTTACTTCATGCTGTCTTAGGGGCAGCAGCAGGTTTTCTGGCCTGCTTGCCCTTGTTCCAAGACTGGTTGCCTTTCCAACCCTGTCTGTAACGAGTAGCAGTCCCTTCCTGTTTTGGGGCGGAGGAAGTTGATGCTGCTCCTGCCTTGAAATTACGAAAGGCACGAAAATTAGACTGTTTGGCCTTTGATTTGGCCCTGTCCTGAGGAAGGGAGTGACCCTTACCTCCAGTAATGTCAGCAATAATATCTTTTAAGCCGGGCCCGAATAAGGTTTGCCCTTTGAAAGGAATATTAAGCAATTTAGATTTAGAAGTTACATCTGCTGACCAGGATTTACGCCATAGCGCTCTGCGCGCCTGGATGGCGAATCCGGAGTTCTTAGCCGTTAGTTTGGTTAAATGCACCACGGCATCCGAAACAAATGCATTAGCTAGCTTAAGGGCTTTAAGCTTGTTCATAATCTCATCCAATGGAGCTGTGCGAATAGCCTCTTCCAGAGACTCAAACCAGAATGCCGCCGCAGCAGTGACGGGCGCAATACATGCAAGGGGCTGTAATATAAAACCTTGTTGAACAAACATTTTCTTAAGGTAACCTTCTAATTTTTTATCCATTGGATCTGAGAAAGCACAACTATCCTCCACCGGGATAGTGGTACGCTTGGCTAAAGTAGAAACTGCTCCCTCCACCTTAGGGACCGTCTGCTATAAGTCTCGTGTGGTGGCGTCTATTGGGAACATTTTTCTAAATATCGGAGGAGGGGAAAAAGGCACACCGGGTCTATCCCACTCCTTGCTAATAATCTCTGTAAGCCTTTTAGGTATAGGAAAAACGTCAGTACACACCGGTACCGCATAGTATTTATCCAGCCTACATAATTTCTCTGGGATTGCCACCGTGTCGCAATCATTCAGAGCCGCTAACACCTCCCCTAGCAATACACGGAGGTTCTCAAGCTTAAATTTAAAATTTCTGAATCCGGTCTCCCCGGATCAAATCCGTCACCCACAGAATGAAGCTCTCCGTCCTCATGTTCTGCAAATTGTGACGCAGTATCGGACATGGCTCTCGTGTCATTGGTGCGCTCTGTCCTAAACCCAGAGCTATCGCGCTTGCCTCTTAACTCAGGCAAATTAGATAATACTTCTTTCATAACATTAGCCATATCATGCAAAGTGATTTGTAAGGGCCTTGATGTACTTGGCGCCACAATCTCACGCACCTCCTGAGCGGGAGGCGAAGGTACTGACACGTGAGGAGAGTTAGACGGCATAACTTCCCCCTCGATGTCTGGTGATAATTTCTTTACCGGTAAAGACTGACTTTTATTTAAAGTAACATCAATACAATTGGTACACAAATTTCTATTGGGCTCCACATTGGCTTTTAAACATAATGAACAAGTAGATTCATCTAGATTTATTCAGACATGTTTAACAGACTAGCAATGAAGGCTAGCATGCTTGGAAAAAAACTGTCAGTGAATTTACAAGCAATATGAAAAAACGCAGCAGCGCTTTTAAAAACACAAAAAAAAAAAAAAAAAAAAAAAAAAAAACTGTCACAGTTGAAATAACAATGAACTAATTCAGTTATAGCCAACAATTTTAACAATAAATGTATGAATTTAGCAGAGGATTGCACCCACTAGCAAACGGATGATTAACCCCTCAATACCCACAACCGGATAATCAATTTTAGATTTAACGTTTTTCTCACAGTCAAACACACTGTCACAGGTCTGCTGTGACTGATTACCTCCCTCAAAATTGAATTTTGAAGACCCCTGAGCTCTCTGGAGACGTCCTGGATCAAGGAGGAAAAGGCAGGAAGACTGTGCTAGAATTTTATCTGCGCAACAAGGCGCTAAAAAAGGCCCCTCCCACTCATATTACAACAGTGGGAGACCTGTTACAACGGTTTCTATGCAGAAATAAACGTTAGCCATGTGGAAAAAAATCATGCCCAAAAAGATTTATCACCAAAGTACCTCACAAAACGAATAACATGCCAGTAAACGTTTTAAAAACAATTTTTCCAGTGTTATGTAAAGTTATCACTAAGCCTGCTACCAGTCGCTTCTACTGCAGTTAAGGCTTATACATTTATTTCAGTATTAACAGTATTTTCTCAGTCAAATTCTAGTCCTTAGAAAATAACTCAACTGCGCATACATTTAACAGCCTGATACCAGTCGCTACTACTGCATTAAAGGCTGTACTTACATCATATGGGTAACGGCAGTGTTTTCTTAGTCAATTCCATTCCTAGAAAATATTATACTGCACATACCTCATTTGCGGAGGACCCTGCATGCTATTCCCCTTTCTGAAGTTACCCCTCCTCAGAATGCGCGAGAACAGCCAGTGGATCTTAGTTACGTCTGCTAAGATCATAGAAAACGCAGGCAGATCTTCTTCTTCTAAATACTGCCTGAGAGAAAAAACAGCACACTCCGGTGCCATTTTAAAATAACAAACTTTTGATTGAAGAATTAAGTAAAAAACTCCTGTCTTCTCTCACAACCTCCTTTGTTGAGACTTGCAAGAGAATGACTGGATATGACATGTGAGGGGAGGAGCTATATAGCAGCTCTTCTTGGGTGATCCTCTTGCAACTTCCTGTTGGGGAGAGATATAATCCCATAAGTAATGGATGACCCGTGGACTGACTACACTTAACAAGAGAAAACTAAAATGTACCTAAATAAAGCCTAATGGACACTTCTTTTATAGCTGCATAAAATGTGATTATCAACATTCCATGAGATTAACATAATATGTAGCATCCTAATTTATAAATAAATTACTAGCTCCAAAAAAAAAACCTTTATGTTTCACAGACTCTACCAACCTTGACAAATATTTAGCCACAAAATAAAGTTGCTAAAAAAAGAGCACTGAATTACTGACTCAACTCATGTATACAAACAATATATAAAAACTTTAAAGGGACAGTCAACACCAGAATTTTTGTTGTTTAAAAAGATAGATAATCCCTTAATTACCAATTCCCCAGTTTTACATAACCAACATAGTTATAATTATACACGTTTTACCTCTGTAATTACCTTGTATCTAAGCCTCAGCCGACTGCCCCCTTATTTCAGTTATTTTGACAGACTTGCAGTTTAGCCAGTCAGGGCTGTCTCCATGGTAAATTCACGTGCATGAGCTCAATTTCATCTGTATGAAATACATGAACTAATGGCCTCTAGTGGTGAAAATCACTTCAAAATGCATTTAGATTAGAGGCGGCCTTCAAGGAAGAAATTAGCATATGAACCTGCTAGGTTTAGCTTTCAACTAAGAATACCAAGAGAACAAACAAAATTGGTGATAAAAGTAAATTGGAAAGTTGATAAAAATTACATTCCCTATCTGAATCATGAAAGTTTTTTTTGGACTTGACTGTCCCTTTAAAAAGTGCCCAATCCATAGCTGAGAGTGTCATATAATACAAGTATATACTTACCATGTAAGACACCCGTCCACATATAGCAGACAGACAAATCAGTACTGAAACATATCAGCAGAGGTAATGATACAAGAGTATATTTTCGATCTATAAAGGGAGGCAGCAGATGAACCCTTGCAAATGATTTAAAGAGAGCCATATGAAAAGCTTTCCCATAGGCGAAAACATGGCATCATCAGGCAATACTCCCTTTACATCCCTCAAACACTGCACTTAGAGAGGAACTGGGCTTCAATATGCTTAGAAGCTCCTTTCAGTGAAGAACTCAAGCACATCATGCTACACCACCTCCTAAGGAGGAAAAGCTTTTAAAACTGAGGTATGAGTGAGACGGGAGGTGTATTTATAGGCATTTGAGGTTTGGGAAACTTTGCCCCCTACTGGTAGGAATGTATATCCCATCAGTAACTAGCATGTGGACTCTCGCCATCTTATTGAAAAAAAATATATCTATGGAAATGCATCTCGGTTTTAATTGCCTTTTTCAAAAAAAGGTCTGTCTTTAAAAATTACAAGCAAAACTGATGAGTAATTGTATTAATGCAGAACAGACCTTTATGGATAAGATATATTGACATACAAAGGAAATTATTATAGCCTCCTCAGGAGCCAGACACTCTTGATACATTCTAAAATGGCAATAACCCCGGTCTGCATGTGTCTATTAAAGAGGACATATATTATTTAGTTTCAGTATTTCCATTTGTTTCTATAACATGGCATTATTACACCTCTAACTTACATTTACATGTAATACTAGCAGTTCTTATATTCAACATAAGAATAGAACTAGGTGTAAGAGGGGTTTATCCAGGTAATATACTGTTACATTACTAATTGAGGTGGATTTTAAACCTAGATATGCTAACCCCTCTAAGTTTAATGAAGAGCTGGTCTGTAGTCCTTTCCTCTATTTTGTCAAACAGAGCTATTAATGGAAGAATTTGAAATAAGATCATATTTAGTAATTTACATCGGCTAAATATGGATAATTTTGAAAAACAAAGGTATTGTTTTTCAAATATACTCTAGAATCTTTGATCATGAGATACTTTCAGAACACTGCTAAAAGGAACCAAAATTTCTCTCTGGAGGAATACATTAATCGTGATGGAGAAGGTACATCACATACCTAGATGAAGTCATACAGGCCCTATTCCTCTTGAGGCTTAAACAATTAAGGGGAGTGTTCTGTGATATGACTAATAGGGTGCCCTGAGAATCTTTTCAGCTTCTCTGCTGCCAGGAGTAACCAAGCGATAAGCTACCAGTGCTACATGGCTAAATCTCACCTGTGCTGGCACCACATTTCTCGGAGAGGGATACTATATGGGCTTCGGCATCTACTTTACTACTGAGCAGCTTCCAATTCTCTCAATACTCTGTTCACATAAGAATATTTAAGAACACTTTCCCCCTACTACATAGAAAGATTGGACAGTAAGAAGCTATTTGTGCAGCATCTGGTTTATTGTCAGCTTCTACTGCCTTTATCTTTGTACATATTCTTTAATGGGGGATACCCCACATATGGTGTTTATTAATTATTTTCTGGTTATGAGAGTTATCAGTGCTTACATTTTTCAAATATATTGACAAATCTGGTGCATTTGTCATGTATGGTACTAGTAATAAATATATGGTGTAAGGCAAGGGTACAGTTATAAGGTCTCTGTTTTTCACTGTTATTTATTTACAGGCATACTATTTCCTGTATATACACATACACAGATCCTTGGTACTATAGCAGCCCCTGACCAGTATGGTGTGTGTAAGCTGTTTCTCACACAATCAGCCACTTTCACCATAACCATTTTCACAATCAATGCAGGCCTATTGGCTGAAATGAAAGACTGTGTGAGGTTATGGAGAGTAATGGCTACAAGTCACTTTAAAAAAGTCCCAGGGGAAAGTTATAATTAACATACTTACTGCCAGTTTGTGATGATTAGCCAAGCTGATCATCTGCTGAGCTAAACCACTTAACAATCGTGTCCGCAAAGACAGGTCATCAAAATCATGACGGAAAGGCGAGGCAAAGCTATCGATGATGATGAGCTTCACCTAAAGAAAGAAAGAAATGTTAGCAGCAGTGCAGTATTACAAAGAGACAAAGTACAATACAGCTTGCTAAAGCTATTCAGCAGTAAAGGATAGAGAAACAAAAAATCTCAGTTTAAATACCCAAGATAATTTAGCTATGCCACAAAAACTATAAGAGTAGTTAACAAATATGTTAAAAATGACCAGATGGTGAATCACATAAATACAACAAAATAGGTATCCCTGCGATGGGGCAATTAGAATTGTCTAGAGGTATTCTGACAGCTATTTTAATGTGTGATGATTTGGGGTAAACCCTCTTCTCCAACGCACAAAAATAATCTGATTCAAGAATTTTAAAATAGCATTACATTTTTTAACTTTGTTAGTTTAAAAGGATCATTTGAATTACAGGTTTTTTAAATTTTATGATCTACGAATTTAGGCTTTATTTATCCATATCCTGTAGCCCATTCAAAAGGTTATAATATCCACAAATAATCGATTACATTTTGACATGAATATTTTTTCTCTCTCCATGAGGACTAAAATGAAACAGATAAAGATGCTAATTACCAGTGCCCATTGACCAGATGCATAAACTCCCTCTTGATTAACTAAACCTGTCATCAATAACATACAAACAGTTTTAAATGATTTCCCCTGCATTCAACAAAATAAAGGAATGGCTTGGCTAGACAAAATGTAGATGAGCAATTCATCAAGGACAAAATGACCTGGCTCATGTAATTGAAGGCGTCCACCAGCTGTTTTATACAGATCAAGCTGTACCTAAAGGTAATAAAAATACTCATTTTTATAATGTTTTCTTCAGTTAGCAGTTATTGTGAAGTGTATCATTGCCACATTGGAAATGCATTTTAGATTGATTACATCTTTATAGATGTATTTAATGTTAATGGTCATGCAAGTATTGTGATATTAATTGGCTGCACAATGGATTTTTATTGCTGTTATTCTACAATATAAACTAGTAGATTGCCTCACTAATAATACATAAGTTAATAATAAATCATGACAAGAGTTCCCTGTCTTTTGCAGGAATACACAGAGATATAATATTTTCTCTTCGGCATCTATGTACTTTTTAAACAGGAAATTAAAGTCTATGCCAGCTATTTATCATACACAACAGCAAAATACACTAAAGTAATAAATGCTTAGGTTATTTAGTCTAAATGTACAATACAGTCCTGCAATGCCCTATGAACCTTTTAATAATATTCTCAAACTGTAAACTGAAGTTCTTTAAAACCTCATTAAACTAAATTAAAAATGATATATTCCATAAAATGTGTGACTTCTGAAAATATAACAGTTGCAATAGACATTGATTATTCATTGTGCTTGCTTTTGCTATGAAAAGGGTGTTTCCCAATGCTTTTTTGCAACAGGTACCTCTGCAGCTTAACACTTTTTTCCTAACACAGATATTCAACATCCCTGTTAAAAGGAATACAAGGGGCACTTTTACAACTAATACCCTAAATAGTGATGTGCATGATAGTAAACACCACAGTGCAAAAAAAGAGAGGAAACCAGTGCCTTTGGTAAAGTGAGATGGAAGAGGTTTCCTGTGGGAGGAGCGTGAAGGTGGAGGTGCACGCTCAAGCTCACCTGTGTGGAGCAGTGTGGAGCAGTATCAGCTTTGAAAAACTTCCATGCCACTGAGCCTTATTGCGGGGTGTGAAGTACAAGCCCGGCTGGAGGATTAAAAAGATGGCTTAAGGAAACTCTACAGACCCCCCCAAAAAAAAAGGGCTGTTTGGGAGCAGCCTATTCTTGTATCTGCATGCTTCCATCTCTTCTCTAAAGCCTGTGAGAAAGGGAAAATAAAAAGGACTAAGCTTTTAACCCATAACGGGAGCACTGGACCAGACGGTGGTTGCCCATCAAGCCTAGAAGGGCATAAAAGACAAAGTTTTCCACAGTCACGCCGAAGAGTCGCGGCATAGCAAGCCAGGGGAAACATCCAAGTTACCCTAAATTCAGCTAAGGCAGTTCCAATTCCCTGATTGAGCGAGAAGGAGTGGGTGTTAAGGAAGGAGGTAGAGCCCAGGTAAAACGTCCACATACCTGAAAGCTGGAAGCCGGGAGCGGTCGGTGAATCTGGAGACACGGCTGCCGGAAGATCGGTGCCCCCCCCTCTGTAAGCCGGCGAGTGGTGCTGACGTCAGGGCGCGACACCAAGAGCTGGTTGGCGTGAACGCCATAGGAAGCGCGGAAGGTGGGCCAAGAACGCTAGTAATTGGAGGAGAGCGTTCAGAGAGAAGTGGCCACCGGAGATCAGCCACGAATGCGCCGTGAAGACGAGGGGGGGTAAGTATAATGGCTACCTGTTCCTTGAGGGCAGCGTAAAGTGTTATTGCAAGCTGAGTGATACAAGCTGAGTGATACAGGCAGTGCTGTTGGTAACAGATCGGAGTTGGCTGAGTGTTTTACCAATAAACCTATGGCAGAAGGAGCATAGCGGGGAAGCAGACTTTTCCTCTTTCTGTTTGTTTTCGTATATTTTTGAGTGGGAGTACAGTTGGGAGACTGGGCTTCCCTTCTTGTCTCTGGTGCACATAGGACTGAGAGTGGCTATAACTTTTCGGTGGGAGACATTTAATTTGCTGCAGGAGAAGGGATATTGTCTTATCTGTCCCCTTTTTTTTTATGCCCACAACCTAAGGAAAAAATATTAAAGGGACATTGACTATAGACAACCTTGAAGAGACTGTCATCCATAAATGTGTCTGGCATTATAGGGGCCTTGAGTACCCTCAGAACTGTATCTAGTAAAAGGGACACCACGGGAGGCAGAGGGCTGCTATAATGTCTTTTTTCTATGTCTGTACCTAGTAGAAAATTCTTGAAATATTTAGCTGATTGCTCACTTACTAGCAAAAAATCCTGAAAGTTTCAACGGTGCTGTGGTAAAAATCATGATGCAATAGACAGTTGATTGTATATTATAAGGCACAAAAATCCTATTAGATAGGCTAGGTTTCCGCTGCAGCGAGCAAATTTACAAAGTGTATCTGATATTTAAGAGCAATATAGGCTACATTCTCTAAAAAGAAAAAAAAAAAAAAAAGAGAAGGGAAGGGGAAGGAAAAGGAAAGAAAAAAAAGGGAAAGAAAGGGAAGGGAGGGGAAAGAAGAAAGAGTGAAAAAGAAGGAAAAAAAGCTGTAGCTTGCATGGTACATATGGAAAAGAGGATAATGGTTAAAGTAATTCTTATCAGCTCTAAATTGTGTGCTGCAGATCCTGCCTGAGGTTGCAGGCCCTTATAGTGGCTCATATGGGAAAAAAGGTCATAGGAGGTTGTTGGAGTTGTTAAAGGAGCAGGATTTAACTTAAGTGGGACAGAAGCATTTTTGAAAAGGGTGAGCACCTGAGTGACCAAGCCCGCATAGTAGGAGTTATCCTCATAAGTCATGGTCAAATAATGGGCTGTTTTGTAAATGCTAGAAATCAGTAGACAATCTCAGTGTACACCACCTAATTTTAAATTTCCTGTTTTTCAGGTAACTCTGTTAATTTGTATAAGGGGGTCTGCACTGTGTTATCTTCTCTTGTAAATTTTATTTGGCACATTTAAGCGGTACTTTGTGCTGCATTATGTAACAG
Organism: Bombina bombina; assembly: GCF_027579735.1. Classification (NCBI taxonomy): domain Eukaryota; kingdom Metazoa; phylum Chordata; class Amphibia; order Anura; family Bombinatoridae; genus Bombina; species Bombina bombina. Next base: position 657,251,291 of record NC_069501.1, on the reverse strand, counting down.
GCTATATATGTACTTTTTCTTACTGTTTAAGAGTAACTTACCATAACTTACCAAAGGACAGTCTGTTCAGATAAAGTGGATCATATAGGATCAATTGCAGGGTAGAGAGAGTTTACAGCTGAGATTAAACAGGGACTAATCAGATATAAGTTTGGAATTGCGCAATAAATGGAGAAATATATTACTAATTCTAAAAGTAAATCTCCAGCCATGCCTATAAGGAAGGATAAAAAACAAAAATCCTCGCAGGAGAATTTACAAGAATTATCAGTTAGAAGTCCAGATCTGAATCAGGAAAAACAACTCACTACAAACCAGCTTGCGGAACTAATTCTGCCACAATTTGAAATAATAAAAGGGGAGATTTCAGAGCTAGCAAATGAAATAAAACAATTTTCAAACAGATTAACAGAGGTAGAAGCTAGAATTTCGAATATAGAAGACACGCATTACAGGCAGGAAACTGTGCTGGGCACACATTCAGATGAGATTAGGTTATTAAAAGCGAAAATTGAGGATCTTGAAGATAGGTCCAGGCGGAACAATGTGCGTGTGATTTGTCTCCCAGAATCAAGAGATTTTGAAGACCTTTTATTATTTAGTACACAGACATTACCAAAACTGCTAGGTTTACAAGGAGCAGAGGGAGGTTTCCAGGTGGAGAGAGCACATAGGGTCGGCATGGTGAGACAGTCAAAAGAAGGTAGTATGCGACCAAGAATGGTGATGATAAAGTACCTAAACTTTCAAGACAAAGTTAAAATCATGCAGAAATACAGGCAGACTCAGACTCTTACCATAGACACCAAGCAGATCCTTTTATTCCAGGATTATTCAATGGAGACCTCCTCAAAGAGGCGTGGGCTGGCACCTTTCTGCTCAGGATTAATCAGGGCAGGGTTGAAGGCAACCATGAAATACCCTGCGAAAATTACGGTGCTGGGCATGAACGGTGTCACCACACTAAACACTATTGAGGAGGCAAAGGAATTCTGTAGAGACAACAATATAGAGGTTTAAACATCACTCAAAGATAAAGGCATTCATAGTCTTTGGAGTTTAGAATGGTGGGATGGCTAGTGATAAAGGGAAAGGGGGGAGAGGGATACCTGCGTACTGTTTGTATTTTCTTTTTTTTTTTTTTTTTTTTTCCCTTTCTTTTCTTCTTCCTGTTTTGTTCGTTGTGCAATATGTTTTTAATCTCAATAGGCACAGGCTTTGAATAAATGAATAATTCACTTAAATTAATTTCATGGAATGTGGGGGGAATAACATCTCCCATTAAGCGTAAAAATGTCCTCAAGCAAGTTAGAAAACACCATCCAGATATTATACTACTACAAGAACTACACCTTAAAGAGGCTGAGATAAGTAAATTGAAAACAAATTGGATAGCGGAAATAATTGCCACACCTTGTGAAAAACGCAAAAAAGGGGTAGCAATTTTGCTTGGTAGGGACCTATCATATAGCATAGTCAAGCAAGAATTAGACCCAGGGGGGAGATACATAATAATACAATTGAAAATAGATAAGAAAATTTGGACGCTTTGCAACTTATATGCCCCGAATAACTGGGACCCTAAGTTTTGGGAAAAGATGATTAAGGTCATATCTCCATATATCGGGCAGAACCTGATTGTAGCAGGAGATTTTAACTGCACAATGTGCCCTGACCTAGATCGGTATAAAAACCGGCGTAGAGTGGCTAATAATAGGGAAGCGAAGCGGCTGCAGAGTTTTTCTCGTGTATTGAAATTACACGACGCCTGGCGTATACAGCACCCAGACACTCGGGAATTTACTTGCGAGTCAGGCGCGCATAAAATTTTTTCCCGAATTGATATGTTCCTAGTAGACGAACACATTATGAGAAATCAGATCGAGTCGCAGATTTCGGAGATAATATTATCCGATCACGCAATTATTGATATAAGGATTGTGTGGAGTACTCCCCCCAAAAGAAATGCAAACTCTTTCCGTTTTCCCCAGTACATGTATAAAAGTATACCATTTGCAAACTGGTTACGGCAAAAATGGAGAGAATACTCCACACAGAATATAGATTACATAAATAAGACCGAGGTATTCTGGGAAGCAGGTAAGGCGGTTATCAGGGGGGAAGTAAAAGCCTACATGATTAAAAGGAACAAGAAAAATAAACTGAGAGAAACACAGCTAGCAAACCAACTTAGGAATAAATATGCGAAATACCTCAGAAATCCCAATAAGGAAAATTGGGATATATACAAAGCAGCTAGGTTGGAAAGGGAATGTTTCTTGAATAAAATCGGGGCACACGAAGAGATGAAAAATAGGTCCCTATTTCAGGGTAGTCAAGGTATATCGGCTAAACATCTGGCCAGGTTGGTCAAATTTAGAAAAAAATCAAACCAAATCCTTTCAATTCGGTCTGAAGGGAAACTCTTGAGTAATAAAGATGAAATTTGCAGGGCATTTTTTGAACATTATAGTAATCTTTATGCAAGGGAAGAGGTCGACGAAAGGCAAAAAGAGCAATTCTGGCTGGGGTTGGATATTCCCCAGATATCGCAGGCAGCATTACAAAAAATAAATGCCCCCATCACCGAAACCGAAATATTAAATATCATAAAAAAATCTAAACTTGGCAAAGCGCCCGGGCCAGATGGCCTACCGGCAGAGTTTTATAAAATCATGAAGGCAGAGATAGCGGGTACCTTAACCAAACTATTTAACCAATACTACCTCCAGAAAGATATGAGTTCATTATACTTTTCTGATTCAATAGTCTCTCTAATTCATAAGAAAGCGAAGGATCCAACTAATGTAGCGTCATATCGGCCAATTTCGCTTCTTAATCAAGATTATAAGATCTTAATGTCCCTCATCGCGGAAAGAATGAAGGAATCTATTATAGAAATTATCCATCCTGATCAGGCAGGCTTCATCCCAGGCAGAAACGCAGTCAGAAACATGCGTAGAGTCCTCACTACCTTGGACTATCTTTATCAGGTTGACCAGGACGCCGGAAAGAAAAAACAGGGGGAAGACATAGCATTACTCACTGTAGATGCCGAGAAGGCTTTTGACTCAATTATCTGGGACCATCTAATAAACTCACTGAAAAGGTTTGGATTTTCCGGCGCCCTGGTCGACTTGATCGGGTTAGTATACAATAAGCCTAGGTCTCAACTTTTAGTCAACGGTGAGCTATCACAAAATATTACTCTGGGCAAAGGAACACGCCAAGGGTGCCCGCTTTCACCATTACTCTTTGATATCGCGCTGGAACCTTTAGCCATATATCCAAGAAAGTCCCTTCCACCAATTTCTGTGGGGAATCAGAAGGTCTCTGTGGCATTGTACGCAGATGACCTGTTAATATTTCTACAAAATACGAGGCAGTCTATACCAAGTTTTGTGAAGATATTAAACATATTCAGTTCTTTCTCTGGTTATAAAATAAATATTAACAAATCAGAAATTCTTTGGATCACAAAAAATAGAAACAGTTATTCAGGGAAATTCAGAGAAGTACAGGTTATCAATTATCTAGGTATTAAGATTTCTAAGAACCCAGCACACTGGTACCAGCTTAACTTTAAAGATTTATTCCAGAAACTACAGCATGATCTAGCAAAATGGAACTTATATTACCTATCAATTTCAGCCCGCATAAATGTCATCAAAACCATTATTTTCCCAAGATTTTTATTTTTGCTTCAAAATCTACCCCTCTTACTGCACAAGAGAGATATTGATAGCTATAACAAAGCTTGTGCTCTTTTTATCTGGGGGAAAAAGACTTCACGTATTGCGTACAATAAATTGACGCAGGAAAAACGACTTGGAGGCTTCTCGTGCCCAAGCATAAAATACTATAATATAGTATCCCTGGTTAAATTTGGGGCAGACTGGCTTAGCAAATCAGACTATGTAACTTACTACGAACACGAAAGCGAATTAATCAAACCATTTAACCTGCAGGCGGTGTTACATCATCCGTATAAACAACTACCTAGCAATATAAGCAAGTTAATCACAATGTAGTGATCGCATGGCAGAAATATTGCTCAATACTAGGGATAGAATTTCAGACTTCTAGGTCATTACCGATCACTGGTAATCCTGCGTTCCCACCAGGGCACTGTAATAGTGTATTCCATACTTGGGAAAAGAAAGGTCTGATCTATGTATCACAATTAAAAGAACCGCACACGGGGGATATCAGATCTTTCGAAAATTTGACCCGCGAATATAACCTGCCATCCAATCATTTTTTTGCATATCTACAGGCCCGTCATTTTATAAATGATTATGATAGTAGGTTTAGTAAGCACTGGGCACAATTAAATATCGAGGCAGGGATAACTTTATATAAAGCTGGTATCAGATCAATCTCAATCTGGTATCAATACATTATGAGCAAAGAAGGAGCATTGCATATCAATTGCTGTAAACAGAAATATGCATTACATTTTCCCGAGTTGCAAGATAAGGACATAACAGATAGCATTGAGAGAACAAGGGAGGCAACTGATAGAATTAATCTAAGAGAATCACAGCATAAGGTAATAAACAATTACTATCTAACCCCAGCCAGAATTGCCAAGTGGTCTCAATCACAGGCCACATGCCCTAAATGTCATAAAGTAAAGGCGGATCTGCTGCATTACTTTTGGACTTGCCCAAAAATTGCGCAATTCTGGAGTAAAATCCAATACTGGATAAACAGGAAAATAGGAGATAGGATAGAGTTAAAGGCAGAACACATATTCTTCTTGTATCCAAGTCAAAGGATAGGGGAAAGATTATTCATAAATCTGGCGATTCTGACTGCAAGGAATCACTTATGTAAAAGGTGGAAGCATAGAAATTCTCCTACCATTATGGAATTCACAAATTCCATGAGAAGTCAGATTATGCTAGAGATAACAGGACTGGATAAAGATGCAGTTAAACAGGTTACTACATTTTTTAAGAAATGGAAAAAGTATATTCATAGTGAACCCACACCTGTTCAATACTATATGCTTTCGCCTTTCCAGGACTCCTTACCCTTCCTGGAATTAATCTTAGACGGTTCATTACCTTCAAACTGGGCATACAGTCGTTAATGTGAAAAACTAATAAAAGCAAAAATAAGCTGGAGATTAAGGGGCATATATATATATATATATATTTTTTTTTTTCTCCTCTTTCTTTGTTTTCTTCCCTCTCCCTCCCCCCCCCCTCCCCCCGGGTAGATACAATTATGGTTTTAATTTATGGAGTTTTGTGTGAGAAAGCCTGAGCGTAATAGAAAATATATCAGGTAGGTTCAGGGCCGCACCTATTTAAATTCAAGACTGGATTAAGATAGGAATAAAGCAGGTGGACTCACGATATAGGCTAAGGGACAGTTGAAAGCAAGTCAGGATCTGCAGATGGTAACTGAGTGTCCCTACAAATTAAATAATAAAATAGAGAAAAGATATTGGAGGAAGAAGATAAGATGTTCTGTTGGAGATGACTGGTTATATTTGAAGCGATACGCAGAATCCAAGTAATTCTGATAAAAAAAAATTTTTCCCTCCTCATACAGTTAGCATGTTATGTTCGAGCTCATTAGAATCAAATGTTTGAAATCTTATGTTATGGATATGTTATATATTTCTTGTTTTCTGTTCATAACTTCTCCAATCAAATAAAAAAAATTATAAAAAAAAAAAAAAAAAGTGAGATGGAAGAATGCTCAGGCAGCAACCTAAACAAAAGTTAGGGAGCGTTCTTAATGAAAATCTTCTAGAAGACAAGAGGAAACAGAGGTGCCACATAAATATTCAATCTGAACCAAATAAATGGCAGAATACTCACAAAGAAAAAACTACAGGTGCCATATGAAAGACTGGCACCTCTCAGCTAACTGCACATCCTTCCAACAGGAACGCAGAGTGACTCAGTAGCACTGGAGGTCCAAACCCAGTAAGTAAAGAGCGGTTTCAGTTACTCCTCATAATCACAGAAATATATAGGTCAGTATCTGTATAGTACACAACCATTTATTGGTAAAAGGAATAAAACAAACAATATGTTTCTCAGCTATACAATATGCTATTTTTTCAGGCTACTAACACACCAGATTAAATACCCCTTAATGAAATGTGTTTAGATTGCATATATAAACTACTAGATTACACTATGCCCCCTGTTTTCCTTTATTCATCTAGGAGATTTTTTTCTAGGTACCTTAATTACAACTTTCCCTGGGTCCACCCACATTTATGTTCCTTCAGTCCACATAGTCTAAAGAATCCCCTACCTGAGCCCTGGAATACCCCTTACAAATGCATTAACCCCTTAAGGACAAGGCCATTTTTCAATTTCTTTTCCCTTAAGGACCAGGGCTATTTTTACATTTCTGTGGTGTTTGTGTTTAACTGTAATTTTCCTCTTACTCATTTACTGTACTCACACATATTATATACCGTTTTCTCGCCACTAAATGGACTTTCTAAAGATACCATTATTTTCAGCATATCTTATAATTTACTATAATTGTTTTTTTATAAAATATGAGGAAAAAAATGGAAAGAAACACGCACTTTTTCTAACTTTGACCCCCAAAATCTGTTACACATCTACAACCACCAGAAAACACCCATGTTAAATAGTTTCTAAATTTTGTCCTGAGTTTAGAAATACCCAATGTTTACATGTTCTTTGCAAGTAATAGGGCAATAAATACAAGTAGCACTTTGCTATTTCCAAACTATATTTTTTTTCAAAATTAGCGCTAGTTACATTGAAACACTGATATCTGTCAGGAATCCCTGAATATTCCTTGACATATATATTTTTTTATAGAAGACATCCCAAAGTATTGATCTAGGCCAATTTTGGTATATTTCATGCCACCATTGCACCGCCAAATGAGATCAAATAAAGAAAAAATTCACTTTTTCATAATTTTTTTCACAAACTTTAGGTTTCTCACTGAAATTATTTGCAAACAACTTGTGCAATTATGGCATAAATGGTTGTAAACGCTTCTCTGGGATCCCGTTTGTTCATAAATAGCAGACATATATGGCTTTGGCGTTGCTTTTTGGTAATTAGAAGGCCGCTAAATGCCACCACACATGTATTATGCCCAGCAGTGAAGGGGTTAATTAGGGAGCTTCTAGAGTTAATTTTAGCTTTAGTGTAGTAGACAACCCCAAGTATTGATCTAGGCCCATCTTGGTATATTTCATGCCACCATTTCACCGCCAAATGCGATCAAATAAATTTTTTTTTTTACATTTTTCACAATTTTAGGTTTCTCACTGAAATTATTTACAAACAACTTGTGCAATTATGGCATAAATCAGGATCGCTTCCAGCCGCTTTAAACCCCGATGTCGTACAGGGTACGTCGCTGGTCTTTAAAGACCAGGTTGTGTGCGACGTACACTGTACGACATGCGTCGTTAAAGGGTTAAGTACCACCCACAGGTATATGTAACCACTGGTTGAAAAACTGGGCTAAAATACTTCTGAAATTGTGCTTGTTCCACTCTACACAGAAACTGAAGTTAAAATTTCTTATTTATTTTCTCATGAACTGTCTGCCAGTACCGAATTTGCCTCCCAAAAATGTTTTTTTAATTTTTTATTTATGCAATTACATTTTTTCTGTAGTGTAGCTGCCCCCCCCCTCAATACCCTCCTCCCCCTCCCAGATCCTTTTGACAGTTATTTCCCCCCCTCCCATTCATTAATTGGTGGCAGTGGCTGTTATGCAATCGTGCGCGCCCGCAAGCTCCCGGCACGCACATTGCACATTCAGGTAGCGATGGGCCGCCCACCCGCCTCCCTGCAGCTGCTCCCACCCACCAACTATCGGGCCCATCGCTACCGGTGCAGAGAGGGCCACAGAGTGGCTCTCTCTGCATCGGTTTTGGAAAAAAAGGTATTGCAGTGATGCCTCAATATCAAGGCATCACAGCAATACCTTGAAAGCAGCTGGAAGCGATCAGGATCGCTTCCAGCCGCTTTAAACCCCGATGTCGTACAGGGTACGTCGCTGGTCTTTAAAGACCAGGTTGTGTGCGACGTACACTGTACGACATGCGTCGTTAAAGGGTTAAGTACCACCCACAGGTATATGTAACCACTGGTTGAAAAACTGGGCTAAAATACTTCTGAAATTGTGCTTGTTCCACTCTACACAGAAACTGAAGTTAAAATTTCTTATTTATTTTCTCATGAACTGGCATTTACACAGTATAGTAGAATTAGCAATGAGCTACCTTAAGGGAAGACAAGAGGAAATTCCCCCTCCCTATGGGCATCAAAAACAAAATGTATGCTTACCTGATAAATTTATTTCTCTTGTGGTGTATCCAGTCCACGGATTCATCCATTACTTGTGGGATAGTCTCCTTCCCAACAGGAAGCTGCAAGAGGATCACCCACAGCAGAGCTGTCTTTATAGCTCCTCCCCTAACTGCCACCTCCCAGTCATTCGACCGAAGACAAGCAAGAGAAAGGAGAAACTATAGGGTGCAGTGGTGACTGTAGTTTAAAAATTAAAAAACACCTGCCTTAAAATGACAGGGCGGGCCGTGGACTGGATACACCACAAGAGAAATAAATTTATCAGGTAAGCATAAATTTTGTTTTCTCTTGTAAGGTGTATCCAGTCCACGGATTCATCCATTACTTGTGGGATACCAATACCAAAGCTATAGGACACGGATGAAGGGAGGGACAAGGCAGGCGCTTAAACGGAAGGCACCACTGCCTGTAAGACCTTTCTCCCAAAAATAGCCTCCGAAGAAGCAAAAGTATAAAATTTGTAGAATTTAGAAAAAGTATGAAGCGGAGACCAAGTCGCCGCCTTACAAATCTGTTCAACAGAAGCCTCATTTTTAAAGGCCCATGTGGAAGCCACCGCTCTAGTGGAATGAGCTGTAATTCTTACAGGAGGCTGCTGGCCAGCAGTCTCATAAGCTAAGCGGATTATACTTCTTAACCAAAAAGAAAGAGAAGTTGCTGAAGCCTTTTGGCCTTTCCTCTGTCCAGAGTAGACAACAAACAATGCAGATGTTTGACGAAAATCTTTAGTAGCTTGTAAATAAAACTTTAAAGCACGAACCACGTCAAGATTGTGTAATAGACGTTCCTTCTTTGAAGAAGGATTAGGACACAGTGACGGAACAACAATCTCTTGATTGATATTCTTATTGGATACCACCTTAGGAAGAAACCCAGGTTTGGTACGCAAAGCTACCTTATCTGCATGGAAGATCAGATAAGGGGAATCACACTGCAAGGCAGATAACTCTGAAACTCTTCGAGCCGAAGAGATAGCTACCAAGAACAGAACTTTCCAAGATAAAAGCTTGATATCTATGGAATGCAGAGGTTCAAAGGGAACCCATTGAACTTTAAGAACTAAATTTAAACTCCATGGCGGAGCAACAGGTTTAAACACAGGCTTGATTCTAACTATAGCCTGACAAAACGCCTGTACGTCTGGAACATCCGCCAGACGCTTGTGCAAAAGAATAGACAGAGCAGAAATCTGTCCCTTTAAGGAACTAGCTGACAATCCCTTCTCCAATCCTTCTTGGAGAAAAGACAATATCCTGGGAATCCTGACTTTAATCCATGAGTAACCCTTGGATTCACACCAATGAAGATATTTACACCATATCTTATGATAGATTTTCCTGGTGACAGGCTTTCAAGCCTGAATTAAGGTATCATTGATCGGCTCGGAAAAAACTCGTTTTGACAAAATCAGGTGTTCAATCTCCAAGCAGTCAGACGCAGAGAAATTAGATTTGGATGTTTGAAGGGACCTTGAAGTAGAAGGTCCTGCCTCAGCGGCAGAGTCCAAGGTGCAAAGGATGACATGTCCACCAGATCTGCGTACCAAGTCCTGCGTGGCCACGCAGGAGCTATCAAAATCACCTAAGCTCTCTCCTGCTTGATCTTGGCAATCAGACGAGGGAGCAGAGGAAACGGTGGAAACACATAAGCCAGGTTGAAAGACCAAGGCGCTGCTAGAGCATCTATCAGCGCTGCCTTGGGATCCCTGGACCTGAACCCGTAACAAGGAAGCTTGGCGTTCTGACGAGACGCCATGAGATCCAGTTCTGGTTTGCCCCAAAGTTGAATCAACTGTGCAAACACCTCCGGATGGAGTTCCCACTCCCCCGGATGAAAAGTCTGTCGACTTAGAAAATCCGCCTCCCAGTTCTCTACTCCTGGGATATGGATAGCTGATAGATGGCAAGAGTGAACCTCTGCCCATAGAATTATTTTTGAAACCTCCAACATTGCTAGGGAACTCCTTGTTTCCCCCTTGATGGTTGATGTAAGCTACAGTCGTGATGTTGTCCGACTGAAATCTGATGAACCTGACCGCAGCTAGCTGAGGCCAAGCCTGAAGAGCATTGAATATCGCTCTTAGTTCCAGAATGTTTATCGGAAGGAGTGTCTCCTCCTGAGTCCACAAGCCCTGAGCCTTCAGGGAGTTCCAGACTGCACCCCAGCCCAGAAGGCTGGCATCTGTCGTTACTATTGTCCAATCTGGCCTGCGGAAGGTCATACCCTTGGACAGATGGACCCGAGATAACCACCAGAGAAGAGAATCCCTGGTCTCTTGATACATATTTAGTAGAGGGGACAAATCTGTGTAATCCCCATTCCACTGACTGAGCATGCAGAGTTGCAGCGGTCTGAGATGTAGGCGGGCAAACGGCACTATGTCCATTGCCGCTACCATTAATCCGATTACTTCCATACACTGAGCCACTGAAAGGTGAGAAGTAGAATAAAGAACACGGCAGGAATTTAGAAGTTTTGTGTTAGAGGAAGTTGAAGCTGCGACACTCTTGAAGTTTCGAAAGGGCCGAAAACTAGACTGTTTGGTCCATAATTTGTTGGACCTGTCTTGAGGAAGGGCGTGACCTTTTCCTCCAGTGATGTCAGAAATGATCTCCTTCAGTCCAGGCCCGAATAGGATCTGTCCTTTGAAGGGAATGTTGAGAAGTTTAGACTTTGAAGTCACGTCAGCTGACCAGGATTTAAGCCATAGCGCCCTACGCGCCTGACTAGCAAAACCTGAATTTTTAGCCGTTAGCTTGGTTAAATGAACAACGGCGTCAGAAACAAATGAATTGGCTAGCTTAAGGGCCCTAAGCTTGTCAATAATATCTTCCAACGGGGTTTCAACCTGTAGAGCCTCCTCTAGGGACTCAAACCAGAAAGCTGCGGCAGCAGTGACTGGGGCAAACCAGAAAGCTGCAGCAGCAGTGACTGGGGCAATGCATGCAAGAGGCTGGAGAATAAAACCTTGTTGAATAAAAAATTTCTTAAGGTAATCCTCTAATTTTTTATCCATTGGATCTAGAAAAGCACAACTGTCCTCGACTAGAGTAGAAACTGCTCCCTACACCTTAGGGACCGTCTGCCATAAGTCCCGTGTAGCGGCGTCTATAGGAAACATCTTTTTAAAAACAGGAGGGGGAGAGAATGGTACACCTGGTCTATCCCATTCCTTAGTAATAATTTCAGAAAACCTTTTAGGGATTGGAAAAACATCAGTGTAAGTAGGTACTGCATAGTATTTATCCAATCTACATAATTTCTCTGGGACTACAATAGTGTCACAGTCGTTCAGAGTTGCTAAAACCTCCCTGAGCAATACGCGGAGGTGTTCAAGCTTAAATTTAAATGCAGACATATCAGAATCAGATTGAAGCATCTTCCCTGAATCAGAAAAAACATAAATTTATGTAAGAACTTACCTGATAAATTCATTTCTTTCATATTAGCAAGAGTCCATGAGCTAGTGACGTATGGGATATACATTCCTACCAGGAGGGGCAAAGTTTCCCAAACCTCAAAATGCCTATAAATACACCCCTCACCACACCCACAATTCAGTTTAACGAATAGCCAAGAAGTGGGGTGATAAAAAAGTGCGAAAGCATATAAAATAAGGAATTGGAATAATTGTGCTTTATACAAAATCATAACCACCACAAAAAAGGGCGGGCCTCATGGACTCTTGCTAATATGAAAGAAATGAATTTATCAGGTAAGTTCTTACATAAATTATGTTTTCTTTCATGTAATTAGCAAGAGTCCATGAGCTAGTGACGTATGGGATAATGATTACCCAAGATGTGGATCTTTCCACACAAGAGTCACTAGAGAGGGAGGGATAAAATAAAGACAGCCAATTCCTGCTGAAAATAATCCACACCCAAAATAAAGTTTAATGAAAAACATAAGCAGAAGATTCAAACGGAAACCGCTGCCTGAAGTACTTTTCTACCATCAAAATGGTAGAATTTAGTAAAAGTATGCAAAGAGGACCAAGTTGCTGCTTTGCAAATCTGATCAACCGAAGCTTCATTCCTAAACGCCCAGGAAGTAGAAACTGACCTAGTAGAATGAGCTGTAATCCTCTGAGGCGGAGTTTTACCCGACTCAACATAGGCAAGATGAATTAAAGATTTCAACCAAGATGCCAAAGAAATGGCAGAAGCTTTCTGGCCTTTTCTAGCACCGGAAAAAATAACAAATAGACTAGAAGTCTTATGGAAAGACTTAGTAGCTTCAACATAATATTTCAAAGCTCTAACAACATCCAAAGAATGCAACGATTTCTCCTTAGAATTCTTAGGATTAGGACATAATGAAGGAACCACAATTTCTCTACTAATGTTGTTGGAATTCACAACTTTAGGTAAAAATTCAAAAGAAGTTCGCAAACACCGCCTTATCCTGATGAAAAATCAGAAAAGGAGACTTACAAGAAAGAGCAGATAATTCAGAAACTCTTCTGGCAGAAGAGATGGCCAAAAGGAACAAAACTTTCCAAGAAAGTAATTTAATGTCCAATGAATGCATAGGTTCAAACGGAGGAGCTTGAAGAGCTCCCAGAACCAAATTCAAACTCCAAGGAGGAGAAATTGACTTAATGACAGGTTTTATACGAACCAAAGCTTGTACAAAACAATGAATATCAGGAAGAATAGCAATCTTTCTGTGAAAAAGAACAGAAAGAGCAGAGATTTGACCTTTCAAGGAACTTGCGGACAAACCCTTATCTAAACCATCCTGAAGAAACTGTAAAATTCTCGGTATTCTAAAAGAATGCCAAGAAAAATGATGAGAAAGACACCAAGAAATATAAGTCTTCCAGACTCTATAATATATCTCTATAGATACAGATTTACGAGCCTGTAACATAGTATTAATCACAGAGTCAGAGAAACCTCTTTGACCAAGAATCAAGCGTTCAATCTCCATACCTTTAAATTTAAGGATTTCAGATCCTGATGGAAAAAAGGACGTTGTGACAGAGGGTCTGGTCTTAACGGAAGAGTCCACGGTTGGCAAGAGGCCATCCGGACAAGATCCGCATACCAAAACCTGTGAGGCCATGCCGGAGCTACCAGCAGAACAAACGAGCATTCCTTCAGAATCTTGGAGATTACTCTTGGAAGAAGAACTAGAGGCGGAAAGATATAAGCAGGATGATACTTCCAAGGAAGTGATAATGCATCCACTGCTTCCGCCTGAGGATCCCGGGATCTGGACAGATACCTGGGAAGTTTCTTGTTTAGATGAGACGCCATCAGATCTATTTCTGGAAGCTCCCACATTTGAACAATCTGAAGAAATACCTCTGGGTGAAGAGACCATTCGCCCGGATGCAATGTTTGGCGACTGAGATAATCCGCTTCCCAATTGTCTATACCTGGGATATGAACCGCAGAGATTAGACAGGAGCTGGATTCCGCCCAAACCAAAATTCAAGATACTTCTTTCATAGCCAGAGGACTGTGAGTCCCTCCTTGATGATTGATGTATGCCACAGTTGTGACATTGTCTGTCTGAAAACAAATGAACGATTCTCTCTTCAGAAGAGGCCAAAACTGAAGAGCTCTGAAAATTGCACGGAGTTCCAAAATATTGATCGGTAATCTCACCTCCTGAGATTCCCAAACTCCTTGTGCCGTCAGAGATCCCCACACAGCTCCCCAACCTGTGAGACTTGCATCTGTTGAAATTACAGTCCAGGTCGGAAGCACAAAAGAAGCCCCCTGAATTAAACGATGGTGATCTGTCCACCACGTTAGAGAGTGTCGAACAATCGGTTTTAAAGATATTAATTGAGATATCTTTGTGTAATCCTTGCACCATTGATTCAGCATACAGAGCTGAAGAGGTCGCATGTGAAAACGAGCAAAGGGGATCGCGTCCGATGCAGCAGTCATAAGACCTAGAATTTCCATGCATAAGGCTACCGAAGGGAATGATTGTGACTGAAGGTTTCGACAAGCTGAAATCAATTTTAGACGTCTCTTGTCTGTTAAAGACAGAGTCATGGACACTGAATCTATCTGGAAACCCAGAAAAGTTACTCTTGTCTGAGGAATCAATTAACTTTTTGGTAAATTGATCCTCCAACCATGATCTTGAAGAAACAACACAAGTCGATTCGTATGAAATTCTGCTAAATGTAAAGACTGAGCAAGTACCAAGATATCGTCCAAATAAGGAAATACCACAATACCCTGTTCTCTGATTACAGACAGAAGGGCACCGAGAACCTTTGTAAAAATTCTTGGAGCTGTAGCTAGGCCAAACGGCAGAGCCACAAACTGGTAATGCTTGTCCAGAAAAGAGAATCTCAGGAACTGATAATGATCTGGATGAATCGGAATATGCAGATATGCATCCTGTAAATCTATTGTGGACATATAATGCCCTTGCTGAACAAAAGGCAAGATAGTCCTTACAGTTACCATCTTGAACGTTGGTATCCTTACATAACGATTCAATATTTTTAGATCCAGAACCGGTCTGAAGGAATTCTCCTTCTTTGGTACAATGAAGAGATTCGAATAAAACCCCATCCCCTGTTCCGGAACTGGAACTGGCATAATTACTCCAGCCAACTCTAGATCTGAAACACAATTCAGAAATGCTTGAGCTTTCACTGGATTTACTGGGACACGGGAAAGAAAAAATCTCTTTGCAGGAGGTCTCATCTTGAAACCAATTCTGTACCCTTCTGAAACAATGTTCTGAATCCAAAGATTGTGAACAGAATTGATCCAAATTTCTTTGAAAAAACGTAACCTGCCCCCTACCAGCTGAGCTGGAATGAGGGCCGCACCTTCATGTGGACTTAGAAGCAGGCTTTGCCTTTCTAGCAGGCTTGGATTTATTCCAGACCGGAGATGGTTTCCAAACTGAAACTGCTCCTGAGGATGAAGGATTAGGCTTTTGTTCTTTGTTGAAACGAAAGGAACGAAAACGATTATTAGCCCTGTTTTTACCCTTAGATTTTTTATCCTGTGGTAAAAAAGTTCCTTTCCCACCAGTAACAGTTGAGATAATAGAATCCAACTGAGAACCAAATAATTTGTTACCCTGGAAAAAAATGGAAAGTAGAGTTGATTTAGAAGCCATATCAGCATTCCAAGTCTTAAGCCATAAAGCTCTTCTAGCTAAAATAGCTAGAGACATAAACCTGACATCAACTCTGATAATATCAAAAATGGCATCACAGATAAAATTATTAGCATGCTGAAGAAGAATAATAATATCATGAGAATCATGATCTGTTACTTGTTGCGCTAAAGTTTCCAACCAAAAAGTTGAAGCTGCAGCAACATCAGCCAATGATATAGCAGGTCTAAGAAGATTACCTGAACACAGATAAGCTTTTCTTAGAAAGGATTCAATTTTCCTATCTAAAGGATCCTTAAACGAAGTACCATCTGACGTAGGAATAGTAGTACGTTTAGCAAGGGTAGAAATAGCCCCATCAACTTTAGGGATTTTGTCCCAAAATTCTAATCTGTCAGACGGCACAGGATATAATTGCTTAAAACGTTTAGAAGGAGTAAATGAATTACCCAATTTATCCCATTCTTTGGAAATTACTGCAGAAATAGCATTAGGAACAGGAAAAACTTCTGGGATAA
Organism: Bombina bombina; assembly: GCF_027579735.1. Lineage (NCBI taxonomy): Eukaryota > Metazoa > Chordata > Amphibia > Anura > Bombinatoridae > Bombina > Bombina bombina. The sequence continues at coordinate 657,235,324 of NC_069501.1, read as the reverse complement.
CCACAGGAGATTTAAATACCTTATCTAAACGTTTAGAATTAGTATCAAGAGGATCAGAATCCTCTATTTCTAAAGCAATTAGTACTTCTTTAAGTAAAGAACGAATAAATTCCATTTTAAATAAATATGAAGATTTATCAGCATCAATCTCTGAGACAGAATCCTCTGAACCAGAAGAGTCATTAGAATCAGAATGATGATGTTCATTTAAAAATTCATCTGTAGGGAGAGAAGTTTTAAAAGATTTTTTACGTTTACTAGAAGGAGAAATAACAGACATAGCCTTCTTTATGGATTCAGAAACAAAATCTCTTATGTTATCAGGAACATTCTGCACCTTAGATGTTTAAGGAACTGCAACAGGCAATGGTACTTTACTAAAGGAAATATTATCTGCATTAACAAGTTTGTCATGACAATTAATACAAACAGCAGCCGGAGGAATAGCTACCAAAAGTTTACAGCAGATACACTTAGCTTTGGTAGATCCAGCACTAGACAGCGATTTTCCTGTAGTATCTTCTGACTCAGATGAGACATCTTGCAATATGTAAGAGAAAAAACAACATATAAAGCAAAATTGATCAAATTCCTTAAATGACAGTTTCAGGAATGGGAAAAAATGCCAAAGAACAAGCTTCTAGCAACCAGAAGCAATGAAAAAATGAGACTGAAATAATGTGGAGACAAAAGCGACGCCCATATTTTTTAGCGCCAAATCAGACGCCCACATTATTTGGCGCCTAAATGCTTTTGGCGCCAAAAATGACGCCACATCCGGAACGCCAACATTTTTGGCGCAAAATAACGTCAAAAAATGACGCAACTTCCGGCGACACGTATGACGCCGGAAACGGAAAATAATTTTTTGCGCCAAAAAAGTCCGCGCCAAGAATGACGCAATAAAATGAAGCATTTTCAGCCCCCGCGAGCCTAACAGCCCACAGGGAAAAAAAGAGTCAAATTTTTGAAGGTAAGAAAAAAATGATTAATTAAAGTGCATTATCCCAAATATGAAACTGACTGTCTGAAAAATAAGGAATGTTGAACATTCTGAGTCAAGGCAAATAAATGTTTGAATACATATATTTAGAACTTTATAAACAAAGTGCCCAACCATAGCTTAGAGTGTCACAGAAAATAAGATTTACTTACCCCAGGACACTCATCTACATGTTTGTAGAAAGCCAAACCAGTACTGAAACGAGAATCAGCAGAGGTAATGGTATATATAAGAGTATATCGTCGATCTGAAAAGGGAGGTAAGAGATGAATCTCTACGACCGATAACAGAGAACCTATGAAATAGACCCCGTAGAAGGAGATCACTGCATTCAAATAGGCAATACTCTCCTCACATCCCTCTGACATTCACTGCACGCTGAGAGGAAAACCGGGCTCCAACTTGCTGCGGAGCGCATATCAACGTAGAATCTAGCACAAACTTACTTCACCACCTCCATCGGAGGCAAAGTTTGTAAAACTGAATTGTGGGTGTGGTGAGGGGTGTATTTATAGGCATTTTGAGGTTTGGGAAACTTTGCCCCTCCTGGTAGGAATGTATATCCCATACGTCACTAGCTCATGGACTCTTGCTAATTACATGAAAGAAATCACCCACAGATTGAAGCTCCCCTGCTTCAGCTTCATTATATTGTGAGGGTGTATCAGAGATAGCTACTAAAGCATCAGAGAGCTCTGTATTTATTCTAGTCCCAGAGCTGTCTCGCTTTCCTTGCAATCCTGGAAGATTAGATAAGGGTATGATTCATAACTGCCGCCATGTCTTGCAAGGTATACGCAATGGGCGCGCTAGATGTACTTGGCGTCCCCTGAGCGGGATTTATAGGATCTGACACGTGGGGAGAGTTAGACGGCATAACTTCCCCCTTGTCAATTTCTTCTGGTGATAAATTTTTTAAAGCCAGAATATGGTCTTTGTAATCTATAGTAAAATCAGTGCATTTGGTACACATTCTAAGAGGGGGTTCCACAATGGCTTCTAAACATAATGAACAATGAGTTTCCTCTATGTCAGACATGTTTAAACAGACTAGTAATGAGACCAGCAAGCTTGGAAAACACTTTAATAACTGTGAACAAGCAAAAAATAAAAACGGTACTGTGCCTTTAAGAGAAAAAAACAATCACAGAAACTGCTAAAACAGTGAAAAAAGCAGGAAATCTTACAAATTTTTTACAGTGTGTATAATAGGCTGAAAAAGCATTGCACCCACTTGCAAATGGATGATTAACCCCTTAGTTTCAAAACCGGATCAAAAAACGATATTAACGTTTTTAAACAGTCACAACAAACTGCCACAGCTCTACTGTGGCCCTACCTGCCCATACAACGATTTTGGAAGGCACAAAAACCCCTTAGAGAGGTCCTATATGTTCAGGGGACTCCTTCAGGGAAGCTGGATGTCTCAAGCTGCAAAAACTAATGGAAAATAGGCCCCTCCCAACCTGTACTCACAGTGAGAGGGCCTTAAAAAACTATCACTAGGCAAAATCTAGTCAGCCATGTGGAAAAACTGGGCCCCAGAATAAAGTTTTATCACCAATATGAAATAAACGTTTATACACCTCAAGCAAACGTTATATCTATTCAGTAATGTGAGTAAATAATAAAAATATTACCCTTTACAGCAAGCATGATACCAGTTGTTATTAAATCACTGTAATCAGGCTTACCTTAAATAAATCCGGTATTGTCAGCATTTTCTAGCTTATCGTTTCTCTAGAAAAATTTAAAACTGCACATACCTCAGAGCAGGAGACCCTGCACGCTATTCCCCCAGCTGAAGTTACCCATCTCTTCAGTTATGTGTGAGAACAGCAATGGATCTTAGTTACAACCTGCTAAGATCATCAAAGACCACAGGCAGACTCTTCTTCAACTTTCTGCCTGAGGCTAAAATAGTACAACTCCGGTACCATTTGAAAATAACAAACTTTTGATTGAAGATAAACTACATTAATGCACCACATCTCTCTAGCTGCTTCCCTTGTCGAGAGCTGCAAGAGAATGACTGGGAGGTGGCAGTTAGGGGAGGAGCTATATAGACAGCTCTGCTGTGGGTGATCCTATTGCAGCTTCCTGTTGGGAAGGAGAATATCCCACAAGTAATGGATGAATCCGTGGACTGGATACACCTTACAAGAGAAATAATATCAGTGGCCACAACAGGCGATAGTTGTTTGCTATACACATGGAATACCTCTTAACAATACCTTAAGTATCAAATGGGTACACATACGACTGGTTGAGAAACTGGAATACAACTTCTGAAATTGTGCTTGTTCCACTCTACACAGAAGCTGGTGTTCAGCTTTTTAATTTACTTTTTTCTCATGAAACGGCATTTACCCAGAATGGCAGAATTAGTTCTAAACCATCTTAAGGGAAGACAAGAGAAGAAAGCCACTGTGGGCATCTGCATGAATTTGCCTGGGTGGAAGGGGACGGGAGGTGGTGGGAGGGAATATTTCAGAACAATAATTTTAGTGGCAACATGTACAGCAGGAGTGAGAGCTTCTTTTTGTATACATGCGTTTTACACCATTTTAAAAATGGTGGCCCCCCTGGCATCAAGAGAGTGACTCAAGAGGGTGCTTCCAGGGGGAATATTTTCCCCTTTTGCTTCACAGACTACCTTGTCCCCCTCTGTTTCTCCCACTATTCATGCCATAATTGAAAACACATTTGTGCAACATACATATTACTAGTTTGTAATCGGTTAGCAAGTGCCCTACTGTTTTGGGGAGCAAGTTAGAAAAACAAGCATACAAATATATCAATTAAAAACAAAGCTGAATTATTATTTGCAAAATTAATTTCAGTCAAAAAGCTGCAGTTCATGCAGCTTACAATTTATGTTTAATGTCTCTAAGTCTGTTGGTTTTAAAGGGACAGTCTAGTATAAATTAAACTTTCATTATTCAGATAGGACTTTTAATTTTAATTGACTTTCCAATTTACTTTTATCATCAAATTTGCTTTTTTCTCTTGGTATTCTTAGTTGAAACTAAACATAGGTAGGCTCATATGCTAATTTCTAAGCCTTTGAGGGCTGCCTCTAATCACATGCTTTTTACATCTCTTTTCAACACAAAGAGACAGAAAGTACACGTGGGCCATATAGATAACTCTGTGTTCAGGCACAGGGGGTTATTTAAGATTTAGCACAAAACAATGCTAAATTTAAGACAATAGATAATAAATCAGGGGGCTGGAAGAATGTTCCTAGATTCAAGGTAATCACAGAGGTAAAAAGTATATTAATATAACTGTGTTGGTTATGCAAAACTGGGGAATGGGTAATAAAGGGATTATCTATCTTTTAAAACAATAACAATTCTATGGTAGACTGTCCCTTTAATTGTGGCTACATGACCAGGTGAATTAAGTAGTAGTATTATATACAGCATTATATTTGATACCAGTCAGTCGAATGCTGCAGCAAACAGATGCACTTAAAATTGAGTAAATCTTCCAGATGACATGACGACTCCTTTACATATTAATATACACAAAACTTTTCAATTATTAGCCTTATTTATGTGGCACAAGTAAGTAGTTAACATCCAATTGCAGTGTGATAAGGGAGTTCACCACCTACTAATCATTATATACCTTCCAATGAGTACCCGGGTAAACTCTAAGATTGCATGGCAAAATGTCTTGAAAAAATATACTAGGGCTGTGAAGCTCCAGTAAATTTCACTTTTACATAATTACATTGAATGAATGTTATCTTTAATAATGTCTTACTGTAAATCAGTTAAATAGATTTAAAGGGACACTAAATCCACATTTTTTTATTTCATGACTCAGATAGAAAGTTGCTTAAAATGCCATGCTCTAATTTACTCCTATTATCAATTTTTCTTTGTTCTTTTGCTATCTTTATTTAAAAATCAGGAATGTAAATCTTAGCAGCCAGCCCATTTTAGGTTCTGCACCATGGATAGCACTTGCCTATTGGTCACTGACATTTAGCCACCAATAAGCTAGCATAACCCAGGTTCTCAACAAAAAATGGGCCGGCTCCTATGCATCACATTCCTGCTTTTTAAATAAAGATAGCAAGAGAACGAAGACAAATTGATAATAGGAGTAAATTAGAAAGTTGCTTTAAATTGCATGCTCTATCGGAATAATAAAAGAAAGAAGAAAATGGGTTTAGTGTCCCTTTAAGTCATTGGATGAATGAATTTGTTTGAAATTTGGCACCCTCAGCGACTGGAAAAGTTGACAATACTAATATGTTCTTTTTTTAAAGTAAAACAAAATGATCAACCTAACCTACTGCAAAAATATTTAGGAATTTTGGCATACAGATACATTTTATTGACTAGTATTTATTTTTAATTTTTTTGAGCCAGGGACTACGCACTCTACAAATACAAATTATATATAATCGTGCACACATATACATTTTTACAATAAATCCTAGGATGTTTCATGGCAAATGGACAGTAAACACCATAGTCTTGCAAAAAATTAACATTCTAGGTGAGTTTGAAATTTTTTTAATGCATTCTTAGCTGCAACCGTTTTTTCAAAAGCCAAATTCCACCCACCACTTGCCTTATATGGAAGAGCCAATCCAGATTTCTTAATGGAGTAGATAAGGCTACCCATTGTCATTGTATAAGAAAAAGCTTCATTACATTGCATTCTCAGAACTAGAAATCCTACAGATTTTCAGATTTAAATTACAAGAGCATGGACTGATGGATTTCTATTATCGGATAACAATATGAGTTTACTTTGCTTCCTAAGTCAGGGGTCCATCTGTTGTTTCTGACTCGCTAAAGCTATCTTAGACTCCTTAAAGGTTACTTGAGGAAGGGATGTTTTTTGTTTGCTGGTGATTCAAGGCCTCTGTTTCCCCCGTGGATGATTTTGGGTCTGCCTTGCGTTTTCCTTTACCCCATCTTCCTCTTCTTCGCAAGCTATATTAGCTTTATGACATAAGAACATGGTTATTTCCGGAAGCATTCTTGTACTATATCTTTGATGCCTGCCATTAAAATTTTAATTATGGCCTCTTTAATGGACACTTCTGTCTTGTTAATTTAATCTAAAATGTGAATTACATATCAACAGAGAACATTGACATTTTTCATTTCATGAACTTGCTTTCTTTAAACTCCTGATCTGAAACAAACTCCATAACTATCGGTTTGCTGACATGACATAAATGTAGGCCTTTGTTTGTGTGGTTCCAAGTTGGTTAACTGGTGTTTTTAAATTAATTTGGCATTCATGTGGAAGAAATGAGCATAGCTCATTGGTTTTTATTGTGAAGATAAGAAAATATCTCATAGGATCCCTTAGGATCTGGCTTTTACCTGTACCATTTTGGGTTTATGATTTGTCATTTATTGAATGATGTTACAATATTATAGTATTCAAAGTAGATGATACTATTTTATGAGCAGGCACAGTGTTCTTTGCATTACTTGAGGCACTCAGAGTCCAGGTAGCTTGACTTACTAGCTGCAGTCATGGAGAATTTTCTAGATTCAAATACAAAGTACATGGAGAGGTGCAGTGTGTTCCCTAGAAGAAGAAAAAAAGAGGTTCTGAAAACTCCAATACTGACAATAAGTTGACAGTTGGTGGATATAAAAACATAAATAAACGGAAACATGGAAAAGGTGCAGGGAAGAACGGAGGGATAATGACACTCAAAAAAGAGCAGCCTCTGCTGGCAGTTTCCAAGGACAATGCAGTTAAAAACTCTGTCCAAGAGAAAGGTGAAGTCTCAGACTCCTGAAGAGGAATACAAATAAAAAACATCTTCCTCTATACATAAAAAAAAAAAAAAAACACATAACATCACAAGCTGGAATGCTGGTGCCATATGACTTTTTTGCTACCAAGATCATTTCTGCTTTGTATAAAAAGGCTATCACAACAGCAGACGTGTGTACAGGTAGCAGAGATCATTGGTGTGGCAGAGACTGACAAAGTTAACCAACTTGGAACCACACAAACAAAGGCCTACATTTATATCATGTCAGCAACCAGATAGTTATGGAGTTTGTTTCAGATCAGGAGTTTAAAGAAAGCAAGTTCATGAAATGGAAAATGCCAATGTTTTCTATCAATATGTAATTCACATTTTAGATTAGATTAATTAACAAGACAAAAATGTCTATTAAAAGAGGCCATGATTAAAATTTTAATGGCAGGCCATCAAAGATAAAGTACAAGAATGCTTCCGGAAAAAAACCATGTTCTTATGCCATAAAGCTAATATAGCTTGCGAAGAAGAGGAAGATGGGGTGAAGGAAAAACGCAAGGCAGACCCAAAATCATCCACGGAGGAAACAGAGGCCTTGAATCACCAGCAAACAAAAACAGATTATGCTTACCAGATAATTTCCTTTCCTAAAGTCCACAGCCGCATTCCTTACTTGTGTGAAATACTGAACCTGGCCACCAGGAGGAGGCAAAGACACCCCAGCCAAAGGCTTAAATACCTCCCCCAGTCATTCTGCCGAGGGAACAAGGAACAGTAGGAGAAATATCAGGGTGAAAAAGGTGCGAGAAGAATAAATTAAAATTTAGGGTAGCCCATCGGAGAACACGGGCGAGAGCTGTAGACTCTCCCTGTACAGAAGGAAAGGACTGTACAACCAGAAGCTCAGCGAGCCTCTTGTGCAGTAAATACAAACAGGGCAGAAATCTGTCCCTTCAAGGAACTAGCTGGGAGGCCCTTTTCCAGTCCATCCTGGAGAAAAGAAAGAATCCTGGCAACCTTTACTTTATGCCAGAACAAACCACGCTCTTCACACCAGAATAAGTAGGTCCTCCAAACCTTATGATAGATGAGACGAGTAACTGGCTTACGAGCTAGAATGAGAATTAAATAACACTCTCTGGAAACCCTCTCTTGGCTAAGACTAAGTGTTCAATCTCCACACAGTCAGCCTCTGAGAATCTAGATTTTGATGAAGAAAAGGGGGCCTTGTCCCAGTAGGTCCCTGCGACAAGGTAACCTCCAAGGAGGAGATGATGACATCCCCACTAGATCCGCGAACCCTATCCTTCGCAGCCACGATGGAGAAATCAGTATCACTGACGCCTGCTCCTGTATGATTCGAGCCACCACTCAAGGAAGGAGTGGAAATGGCAGGAAAAAGAGAAATTAGATTGAACCTCCAAGGCACCGCTCATACATCTTTTAGCTCCGCCTGAGGATCCCTGGATCTCAACCCATATCTGGGTAGCTTGGTATTGAGCCAGAACGCCATGAGATCTATCACCGGCGTTACCTACTTGTCGGAATGTGGATCGCTGACAGTGAACAGTTGTGGGGGTCTCCGCCCACTCCAGAATCCAAGATACTTCCCTCATTGCTAGGGACCTTCTCGTTTCCCCCTGATGGTTGATGTAAGCCACCGAGGTTATAATTGTCTGATTGAAATCAGATAAATTGGGAAACCCAGTAAAGGCCAGGCCTAGAATGCTAAACGAAAGGGATCTCTCCTCCTGCGTCCACAGGTCCTGCTTCTTCTTGGCACCCCAAACAGCTCCTCATCCTGACAGACTTGCGTCCGTAGTCACAGTCACGCAGGATGGTCTTAAAAAGGACTTCCCTCAGGACAGGTGATCCAGACAGAGCCACCAAGAGAGCGATTCTCTCGACCGGTTGTCCAGAGAAATCTGTTAAAACAGATACAATGATCGCCGCTCCACTGCCTCAGCATGCACAGTCGCAACAGCCTGAGGTGGAACCTGGCAAAGAGAACGATGTCCATGCTGGACACAATGAGACCAATCACCTCCATACACTGAGTCACAGATGGCCTTAAGGAGGTCTGGAGGGCAAGACATGTTGAAGCTAGCTTGCAACTTCTCTGGTCTGTTAACAATATTCTCAAGTGTAACATATCTCAGCCTAATGTCACTATCCCTTTAAGACTGCCTTTCCTGATTCTGACACTCATGCTGTTTTGGGCAGTATTTACATTTAGCTTGCCTGCCTGATTAATCATTCATGCACCTGATTCCCTCAGCCTCTTTTTAAGCCTTCTCAGGTCTAATGTGCTTTGCATTAACTTTGAAGTTGTGATCCTGAACAACAGAGGTCTGTGACTGTTTCCTGCATGAATTCTACCAATTTATTCAAGCTACAGCCTTTCCTATTTCCTATGCTTAAAATCATCAAATCGCAAGTATCAAAATAATTCCATTTTGTTACCTGGACACTGCTACTTAAACGCTGAACTTTATTATAAATCAAGTATACTTTTGGTTATCATCACTCTCTAATTATTACAACAGTATCTTACTCAGAACTGTATAACTATTCTCTGCTACAAGTTGTCATAGCCGAAATATCATTCTACAAATATGTTAACATAGTCAGAACTCTGCATCTATGTGTTCAGTTAAAAGCTTTCATGTGATTCTCCAATATATGCACAAACAGTAATTGATGCCTAAAACTTGCAACTTGACTATCACCTGTGCTGCTCTGCTTATTACTGACATACAGCTATATATAATATTATTATTTTTTTAATTCTTTTTATTAAAGAAGCACAGGTACAAATAATCAAGTACATACATTGACATGTAGAGTCATAGCGACAACACCAATAATATCATGGAATGAGCATAACATGTGAAATATCAATGCAATATCGGTAGTGGAACTGTTGCTCTCAGATACAATAAGTAACGGCAAATTCTTTTCATAGAGCATAGTACTAGTGTATTCTATAGAATTGACATTAACGCCTCGTTTTAATATGAAATAATTCCTACAGTGAGAGTTATCATATTGCACCTGCACTCCTTAGTTTTAAATGTTAATAACATAAATCATAACTAACAACACAAAGCAAAACCACAAAAGAAGACATCTATACTACCCATATAAACTCAAAAAAAAAAAAAAAAAAAAAAAAAAAAAAAAAAGGGGGAAAAAGCAAAAACAATGCACCCTTAGAGACGTATGGGGAATGACCCAATATGGAAAGTGTGGCTGCCTTTGTACTGCCTGCACGCAATGATTTAATACATTCTTGGGAAGTATGAGTGTGGTTTGGGTATGCTGCTTATAGTGATCAGGTGCGTCTGGCTATAAGTCAAAGCAGTAGTTTAAGTATGTATTGAAGCCTCAGTTTGCAGAAACATTTTGGTAAATCAAGGTACAGCTAGCCTTCATGGATGGATCATGGTGATAAATTATGCTTTCTAATAGATGTAGGAAACTCAATTTTTAGTTAAAATAAAATAGAAAAACCCAGCATGACCAGAAGTCTGGGGCCAAAATAAATCACACAGTCAAATATTCAAGAAAACATTAGGGAGGTGACAATTTGTGTCGCCACAATTAAAATTGCGTTGATGGGTGCAAGCCAACATGATACTTAGCTGTTCTAACTTTGGGATGAATTAATTTTAGAGAGACATGAGATAAATGGAATATACAGTTATACACTTAATTCCCCCATAAAGGTCTACAATACGTTGATGTGATTTGCAGAGTACAGGAGCAACGTAAAAAGATTAGTGGGCATGAGAACAGACACACCATACCTGCGAGAATATAGTCTTCTGTATGATGTCTCTAAAATCAAGCCTGAATCTATATAGATAAATTCTGTCTATGCATACAGCATTAGGAGAAGATATACTAAGTCATTTCTAAGCCATGGGGGGAGAGCTATTGTGTCTCATTTTGATAATCATAAAACAGTAAACGAACAAAATAACACAAAAAAACAGCAAACAAACAATTTAACACAGAACAAACAAAACAACAAGAATCTGTTTAAAGTGTGGTTCACGTATAAGATGTTAGCAGTTTTGCAGAAACGGTGCTGAATTAGAATATGCTTCCATCAAAAAAACAGAATGTTATCCCACTTATAAAGCACATATAAAGTGAAGAGAGGCTGAACCATTGAGTATATCCAGCTTATATGTGTAAGATGAACATGTGAGGGTGTTAGCAGAATGAGGAGATTTAGAAGGAACATCAAGCAATAGCAGAGTGAACCTACCAAAATAACAAGATGTGGGATGTTTAAGTGTGACCCAATCATGTCTCCTATTTTAAGTAAATCTAATGGGGTGCCCTAAAACTAATTGTGTCTCAAATATCATTATGCAAAATCTGTCAGTGTGTGCTGACTTCAATCCGTAAGCCAGAGTCAGAGGCAGTGCTTGTAAGCCAGTGTAGGGCATCCAGTCGTAAGGGAGCATGAGCTCAGCGTGAATCACCTTCTGAGGATATGTGCTACAAATGGCACCAATCTAATTGTATTGTGTAACATTTAAATGTGTTAAAGCAGCACACAGGATTACAAAAATGAGTAGTTAGTATCACAAGAGATATAAACATTATCCAACTCGCCATGCCTTAAAGTAAAAGCACGTCAGGAAAGAACTGCACACCTAACTTAACCAACCCCTATGCGGACTATGTGCAAGCAGAGCTCAGGAAAGCTTGGCATTTTTTTAAGTAATAATGTGTGATGTGCAAGCCCTGCTGGGTATAGACCTGTCAGCGACATTAATTTGTGCAAGAATAAGTACGTGGGATGCAGTCTCGGAAGCAATGGGACAAAGTCCATAGCTGATGGTACACTCAGGTTTCGCCAATGACAGTTCAGCAACGATAAGCAGGGATCCGTGATCTGGAGAAGTTCTATATACAGAGCCGCATTCTGTTTGGCTTCCATAGTCTTAGTGACGCTATTAGGAAGCATGGCTTCATGGGACGTAGGCAAGTTGATTATGATAGCGCAGTCCCCGATGTACTCTTGAGGGGTTAAACACTGTTTTGGCCCCATATTTCTCGAGTCCGGCTTATAATCCTGGGGGGCCTTCTTTGATTTGGCTGCGGCCGGGTTGTCAGCTTGGGGAGCTTCAGAAAAAGCTATCTCAGGGATGCCCATACCCATGAGCTCTTGATGTTTACCGCTGTTCTCAGCGGCGCTGTGTAGAACGGGTAGATTCTGTGCCAGCTCCACAACTTCTGAGCCAGATACTGGTCCTCTATTAATATGAGAGTCTTGTAATATACTTTCCAATGATAATAGTAAATTATCAAACAATGGTAAGAGAAGCGCAGAAATGTCCTTGATAACATGCGCCATCTTGTCTTTATGATGCGTTGCAGAGTAAATGCCTAACGGCTTTAAAATTCTTATCCGACTTCTCGGTGGCCAGAAGATGAAATGTCCCGATCAACAAAAGGTCCTGGGCACCTAAACTGCCAATGGAGAGATGGATGGCAAAAAATGTAGCCACGATTGTGCTAAAGAGTAGAGATTGTACTTGGAGCTCTATAAAGCCGTGGCCATCTTAACACGCCGCCAACCGGAAGTCCATATATAATATTATTTACTGTGAACCTGCAACAAACCTTAGTTTGCATATATATGCACAAACAGTAATTAATGCCTAAAACTTGCAACTTGACTATCACCTGTGCTGCTCTGCTTAATTCTGACATACAGCTCTATATAATAGTATGTACTGTGAACCTGCAACAAACCTTAGTTTGCATCTAAGTGTCAATCTTCTACCAGTTTATTCTGAAGCCTGAATATTCCACATTGCTATATTTTTCTCTCATTGAATCCTGCAGCTACTCCTATTAACTAACTATAAGTCACAGTGAAGTCAGAATATATTGTATACAAATGTTGCACTCTCCATGAATTCTACAATAACTTCTAGCAACTATGAATCACAGAATATCATCTATCCACGTCCAGGATACTCTTCCCCTGGTCAGGGGTCGGTGTCTTCAAATCCCTACCACTGCCCCGAGGGTCTGTGTCCTGAGCGCATGTACACCGGAACATGACATCAAGTCTATGGAATCTATTATCGTGCCAAGGAATTCCACCCTGGTGCTTGGAAAAAGGGAACTCCTTTCTCTATTTATCTTCCCTCCGTGGGATCAAAAAGACAGGAGAGATTCTGAATGGTCTTCCGCCAGACGAAACGATGGTGCTTGTACCAGAATATCGTCCAAGCAGGGAGCTACTGCTACACCCCAAGTTCTGGCGACTGCTAGAAGAGCCCCTAGAGCACTCGTAAAAGTTCTTGAAGCAGTAGCTGGACCAAACGGCAGTGCAATGAACTGGAAGTGCTGGTGTAGGAACCGGAAATGTTCCCTGTGGAATGAAAGGTGAAGGAATGCCTCCTTCAGATCTATAGTGGTCATAAACTGCCATTCCTGAATTAAGGGAAGGATGGACCTGATTGTCTCCAATTTTAGGCAGCTTTCTAATTTACTCCTATTATCAAATTTTCTTCATTCTCTTGGTATCTTTATTTGAAATGCAAGAATGTAAGTTTAGATGCTGGCCCATTTTTGATAAACACACTGTGCTGTTCTTGCTGGTTGGTGGATAAATTCGCCCACCAATAAACAAGTGCTTTCCATGGTCCTGAACCAAAAAAATAGCTTAGATGCCTTCTTTTTCAAATAAAGAAAGCAAGAGAACGAAGAAAAATTGATAGGAGTAAATTAGAAAGTTGCTTAAATTTGCATGCTCTATCTGAATCATAAAAGAAAAAAATTGGGTTCAGTGTCCCTTTAAGCAATTTAGGTCCAGAACTAGACGGAAAGATCCCTCCTTCTTTGGGACCACGAAAATGTTTGAATACTATCCCAAACCTCTCTCTGCGATAGGCACTGGGACAATGACTCTTCCATGGTCCTGAACCAAAAAAATAGCTTAGATGCCTTCTTTTTCAAATAAAGAAAGCAAGAGAACGAAGAAAAATTGATAGGAGTAAATTAGAAAGTTGCTTAAATTTGCATGCTCTATCTGAATCATAAAAGAAAAAAATTGGGTTCAGTGTCCCTTTAAGCAATTTAGGTCCAGAACTAGACGGAAAGATCCCTCCTTCTTTGGGACCACGAAAATGTTTGAATACTATCCCAAACCTCTCTCTGCGATAGGCACTGGGACAATGACTCCAAAGGAGGACAGATCCCTTATGCACTCCAGAAAGGCTTCCCTCTTTCCTAGTCTTGAAGACAGGATGAATCTGCCCCTGGTTGGAAGAGATTTGAAACCTATCTTGTAACCCTGAGCTATGACTTCCCGGACCCAAAGATCCTGCACATCCCCGAACCAAGCCTCTGAAAGAGCGACAGTCTGCCCCCTATACGATCCAAAATAGGATCGGGGGCCGCCCCTTCATGCGGACTTAGTCTCGGCAGACCTCTTTCTCTGCTTGGATCTATTCCAGGACTGAGCCAGCTTCCAAGAACTCTTGGTTTGCTCTATCTTAGCGGAGGCCTCTGACGCTAGGCTTTTATCAGAACTAAAGGAACGAAAATATGAACTTTGTACCTTAGCTTTGATTTTCTTATCTTACGGTATGAAGGCACCCTTGGCCCCTGAACCTGTGGAGATAGTCAAACAAACTCTTTACCTTAAAGGAGAGGGAAAGGGACTAGACTTTGAAGTTATATCTGTCAGAGCGTCTTACGGGCCTGAACAGAAAACCTGTAGTCTTAGCCATAGACTAATTAATCTGCGTAATAACAGCACAGATAAAAGAATTAGTAACCCAGAAGGCCGTAATTCTTTCCTGAAAAATGTCGAGGGAACCCTCCACCTCAATCATTTTCGTGAAGGAGACGCACCAAAAGGTAGCCGCACAAGCAACTGAGGCAACAAGTGACATCAGTAAAAGCAAATATCCCATAGGTTGAAACATCCTTTTTAACAGTTTCCATCCTTTTTTCAGGTGGCTCTATGAACGACGAACTATCCTCACACGGGCTAGTATTACGTGTGGCAAGTGTAAAAATAACGCCAACCAAGTAGGGATGGGAAAAAGAAAATCCACTCTTATAAAGAGCCCGGAACTGTGATCCTTAAAAAGGCAGACTACGGGAAGAGGAATCTAATCCTGTCCCACTCGTCCTTAATAATGATTGCCATCAAATTTAGGACCCAGAGGTTCATCTGGCAGCTCGGCCTTTGGAACCTCTAATGTAGTCAAAACCTCCTTTAGAAGAAATCGTAAACGTTCTGTCCTAAACCTAAAAACTGGATCCTCCACAGGCGGAGGATTATAGGTAGCAGACTCCAACCCTAAAAGTACATACTCTGAAGTTTCAGTGAGAACCTCATTCTTGGATAATTGATCAGATATATCCGACAATTACATGATGCCACCTGGGTAGGAGTGCAAGATATAACCTTTCGCTTGCGCTTAGCAGTGCAAGGGAAAGCACTAATGGCCGCAGACACAGCCATATTAAACCGAGCAGTAAAGTCTGGTGAAAAAAGGCCCCCTCCAGATGAAGGATTAGCAGTAATGGGAAGCTGCATTTGTATAAAAATAAGCATGTAAGGTGTGCACCTCACTGGACGAGGACTCAGAGGTGGGCGGCTCAGTGGTATCAAACATGTCAAGCTTATTTGATATGTTCCATATTCCTTGATAAGGGGATTATAAGTGAGAGGGCGGATATTCCAGAGCTCCCTCACAATATACACACACATTACTCTTTGAACTAGAGGGAGAACCCTCTAATGAATCAGAATCCTCCATAGCTAAAATACGATATGCGGAGGACTACAGAAAAAAACAAACTTTATTTTAAATTAAAAAAAAAAAAAAAAAAAAAAGACAAAGCAGGGTCTGTAGAGGTGTCATTAGAACTGTTGCCTAAGAATGGAAACGTGAGGGGTCTGTGGACCATCATCATTTCAAAAGAAAATAATTTATCAGGTAAGCATAAATTTTGTTTTCTTTTGTTAAATGATGATGGTCCACAGTCCTCCATAACATATGGGATAAATACCCAAGCCGATGGTCTAGGTTAAGGAAAGGGTGGGACAATTTTTCTGGCAGTTCTTATTTAGTTGACACTGCAGCCTGAAGGACTTTCCTGCCAAAAGCTGCTTGCAAAAAAGCAAAACCTCAAAAGTTCTAAACTCTTAAAAAAGTATGCAGAGAATACATGTTAACACATACAAAGCAGTATACAATATGGGTTGATACTTCCCTAATGATATCAGAACCGCAGTCGTCCCAGTTTCTTCTGAAATCTGTGTACATAGATAGGGTGTGCTAGATGGAGGCGCAGGTTCACTCTATGAATCGATTTAATCACTTATTTCTTATTCCTCATCGGTTTTCATCTGCAGAGGTGCTGAGGTGTACTCCTATTTCAGAGTAGAAGGATTGTGCTGTGATATCAAATAAGGACACCATATAAGGCGTGTATATACTCAGCATATATTTCAGATGACCGGCTCTTTCTTAGTGCAAAAAAGGATTTCACAGGTTTTCTGATAAAAAAAACTGTATTTTACTTTTCCCATCGCGTTTCAACGGACCCAGCCGTCTTTTTCAAGAGCATTTAAAAGTGCTTTACAAACCAAGCATACCAACATAAAAATCTGTTTACATTTCCTGGCAATGGTGAGACTAAAATGCCTAATTGGTTTATAAATAAATAAATATTAATAGCGCAGATAGTTATAATAAACGGTAGTAGCACCATGTGTCATTCTGTTCAGTACAATATATACTGTATATCATGTAAGAATGTGATGTGGTGTACACCTGATAATAGAATCAAATCTGAACCTATTGGTTATCAGCATAAGAAATATTTTTCACATTTACCCAGATTAAGGGCTCGATTTATCAAAGCCCTACGGCTGCAAGTTCTCACAAGAACTTGCTCGCCATAATTCAACAAGCCGCGGTCACCAGACCGCCGCTTCCCTAACCTCTTCGCCACATCTAAGATGGCGAAATTCAATCTCCACGGTCTAGTCCGACCGAGGAGATTGACAGCTTCTGCCGGCGCGTGATTGGCTGTGCGCAGGCAGGGGGCGGGATTGCATGCAAGCGCAAAATTGCGCTTGTGTGCAATGGTGATTACCTGTGGGTAATTTCGCCCCGCCACAGACGAGCTGAGGCGTACAGGGGCGCGTATACGCGCCCCTGTCTGCCTCAGCTTTCATAAATCTAGCCCTTATACTTACACTTAGTTTAAGGACAGCAGCAAAACAAACCGTCACTATTGTGTATATATTATTTTAAGCTTTAGGAGTAAAAAAACCAACAGCAAAACACTAAAAAAAAAAAAAGAGTAGTTTCCCCCTGAGTGAGAAATAAAGGGCAAATTCCTTCTGTAAAGTGGACTGTATATGTCATGATCCAGCCTAGAATTGAACCTGGGACCTGTCTCTATTTCTGCTGCTGTTCTTCCCCAGCCTGTTGTTTTACCACTTTGCCACCAGATGGCTTGTTCATAGACTAGGAATACTGGGTTTTCTGTTTGCTGCAACTTTGGTTCTCTGGCTCCACCTGCTTACCAGCTGAAACAAATCATATCAGCAGCCTGCTATATCTGGGAGGTTTGCTTTCAGTTTTGGGCCTTAAAAATTGAGTGTTATACTCTGACAGACCCTCTGGTCCTGTTTCCTGAGTGAATACAGATTTGTTGGATTTCCTGGTGCCTGATTTCTGCTTCATTTACAGACTGTTCTTCTTGATTTTCCCTTGGCACTGTGTTCCGTTTCTGGACTGATTTCCTGGCAATTGATCTTGGCTAATCCCCTGATATTTCCTAAGGACTGCTTCAGGTACATTTGCTTGCTCGTTACCTGTTACTACAGAGTTCCAGTTTGCAGTCTATGCAAGTTTCCTGTCTGTTACTACAGTGATCCAGTCTACAGCATATGCAAGTATCCTGCCTGTTATTACAAAGAACTGCATTCCTGCCTGTTACTACAGAGTTCCAGTCTACAGCCTATAGACTTTGCCTTATCTAGTTTGCATATCTCTGCATTGCTAATTATCCTATCAATAAAACCATCACCTTTATTTCCTAAAACCTTGTACCTGTTTAATTATGCCAAAAAGGAAAGACTCACGCAGACAAAACACAACTTTAACCCCAGAACCTTTCACCTCTGCACAACATTATATATATATATATATATATATATATATATATAGTCCATGAGCACACCCTGGCAGCTCCTGGGACTGGCAGTTACTGTAAAAAGGTTTAAAATCTGGTCCCAACTGTAGTAGTAGAGACTATAGTTGCTGAGGCTCCATATTGAGAGAGAAAACCCTGGAACACTGAGGGGTCGGAGCTACTGCCGGGAGCAAAGCTGGTGGCCATGGTAAAAAGATAGGGAGAATAAATTTTGTCATAAGGAAAGCAGGTTAAGACCCCTGGCTATACTGTATCTGTGTTAAGAGTACCTACAAATAGCCTCTGGGCTGTATGTGTAATGTGTAAAGTCACTTACTTTATGAAGCACCCCTCCACTGGCTTAACAGGCATGTCAATGCAGCAATATCCAGTAGGGAGCCCATCCAGTGCAGGTATCAAGTACCGCAGAGGATTGCAGTAGGAAATAATGAAAGTCCCTCAGGTGGAGGCTAGGGACCAGTCCCTGTGATGCCTGAGGGTAGTTATGGCTGAAGACCCGTTAGGGAAATGCTGTGCACATAATAGTGTATTCCGGTGTCCATCTATCATTCAGCTGCTGTGAAGTTTATCTTCTATTTTTTTTTAAATGATACTCCCTAGGAACTCTGGGTCTCACATAGGTCTGAGCTCCCAATTTATAACCCATAAGCAAGGTGCTGGAACAACCTCTATTCTCAATCATCTCCTACGAGGTCAAGAACAAAACAAGATAGAGATGGGAGGTGGGAGGGATGTTAAAGGGACAGTCAAGTCCAAAATAAACTTTCAGGATTCAAATAGGACATGTAATTTTAAACAACTTTACAATTTACTTCTATCACAGTTATTGCTTTGTTCTCTTGGTATTCTTATTTGAAAGCTAAACGTAGGTAGGTGCATATGCTAATTTCTTAGACCTTAAAGGCCTCCTCTAATCTGAATGCATTTTGACAGTTTTTCACCACTAGAGGGCGTTAGTTCATGTGTGTCATATAGATAACATTGAGCTCATGCTCGTGAAGTTACCTCAGAGTCAGCACTGAGTGGCTAAAATGCTAGTCTGTCAAAAGAACTGAAATACGGGGGCAATTTGCAGAGGCATAGATACAAGGTAATTACAGAGGTAAAGCGTGAATTATTATAACTGTGTTGGTTATGCAAAAACTGGGGAATGGGTAATAAAATTTATCCTTATCTGATAAATTTCTTTCTTTCCTGGCATGGAGAGTCCACAATTTCATTCCAATTACTAGTAGGAATTCAACTCCTGGCCAGCAGAAAGAGGCAAAGAGCACACCAGCAGAGCTGTTAAATGTCACTTCCCTTACCCATAATCCCCAGTCATTCGGCCAAAGGAAAACGGAAAAAGAAGACAACACAAGGGTATAGAGGTGCCTGATGTTTGTACAAAAAAACTGCCATCCTAAATTTAAATAAGGGTGGGTCACGGACTCTCCATGCCAGGAAAGAAAGAAATTTATTAGGTAAGCATAAATTTAGTTTTCTTTCCAATGGCATGGAGAGTGCACAATTTCATTCCAATTAATAGTGTGAACTAATACCCAAGCAAGAGGACACAGAATGAAAGGGAGGGAGAACAACACAGGCGGACCTAAACAGAAGGCGCCACCGCTTGAAGAACTAGTCTCCCAAAGTAAACCTCAGCCAAAGCAAAAAAAATCAAAATTAGTGAAAAGGAATGCAATGAGGACCAAGTGGCCAGCTTGCAGAATTGCTCCCTAGAAGATCATTTTTGAAAGCCCAGGAAGAAGACACAGCACTAGCTGAGAGAGTCGTAATTCTCTCAGGAGGCTGTTGTCCAGTTGTCTCATAAGCTAAACGGATAACACTTCTCAACCAGAGAGAAAAAGAGAAGTAGAAAAAGCCTTCTGACCCTTACTAGCGAAAACAACGAATAGGACAGAAGATTGACAAAATCTATAAATGCTAGCAGATAATCTTTTAGCGCACACACCAATCCAGGTTGTGCAATAAACATTCCTTCTGAGAAGAAGGGCTTGGACAAAAGGAAGGAACAACAAATTCTTGCTTGATGTTGCGATCCGACACTACCTTAGGAAGAAATCTCACTTATAACTAAGGACCTCCTTATCCACATGAAAAATAAGGAAGGGAGAATCACATTGTAGAGCCGAAAAGCTCAGAGACACTACACGCAGAAGAAAAAGCGAGGAGAAATAAAACGTTCAAGGATAACAACTCATAGCAACTGAATGTATAGGCTCAAACAGAACTCCGTCAGAAAAACCTTTGTAGACAGAGAATCTATGATCAATCCCAAAAAAAAAAAAATACCCAGGTATCTGGTACCAGGGAACTCTTCTCCAGATTCACCTTCTACTCAAGGGTACAAGGAGTAGACAACAGAGAATCCAAAAGAGATCTAGTTAAATGAAATATGGCGCCTGAACCAAGATATCATCCAGGTACAGAGCCATCGCAATGTCCTGAGATCCGACCACTGCCAGAAAAGTAGTAAAAGGAAATGTTCCTTGTGAATAGAAACATAAAAGGTATGCGTCCTTCAGGTCAATGATAGTCATGAACTGACCCACCTGAACCAAAGGGAGATTTTTGAGACACTCGAAGTCTAAAATAGGTTGAAAAGTTCCCTCTTTCTTGGGAACCACAAATAGATTGACCCTGTTTCCCAGAGGAACTGGAACAATTACTCCTAAAGAAGCAAAAACTTAATGCAGTTTAAAAAGGCCTCTTTCTTTAATTGGATAGTAGAAAATCTTGATAGGAGAAATCTGTCTCTGGGTGGACAAGATTTGAATCCTATACTGTATCCCTGGAAGACTACTTCCACTGCGCAGGGATCCAAGACAACGTGAATCCAAGCCTGTTGAAAGAAGGAAGCCTGCCTCCTACCTGATCCGAAACCAGATCGGGGGTGGACCCCTCTTGCTGATTGAGACTTAGCGGAAGGCTTCGTGGATTGCTTGCCCTTGTTCCAAGGCTGGCTTCATGAGGTCTTGGCGTGCTCAGATTTAGAAAATAAGGAGGATTTCTGTCCTTAGAAGATGTGAAAGGAACAAAAATTAGAAGTCTGTCGACCCCTGGGTCTACCTCTCCATCCTTAGATAAACAAGCTCCCCTTTCATTAAATATCTTTCCTTTAACATAGAGATGTTACGGAGATATGGTCTAGTCAGTGTCTTACAGCTAAGCTGCACTTTCAAGGCCATGCTTGGATCTGAATGTTTGGTAGGTTTAGACTGTCTAGCTGGTGGGGAATCTAGCACACCTGAAGTAAACTTTATCCCAAAGTTTAAAGAGTTATAGTTAGTTGTAGTAGGTGGCGCAAAACAAGTTGCTATTCCCAATGTGTCTTACTGTAAATATGTGTGATAATATGTGGGCTCAATATATGTTAATGTTTTGATGAGTCCTAATTTTATATTCTCTTTTGGAAAAAAAATGGATGTCGAAACTATTTAAGAAATAAATATGATCCTTTATTTGATTATGGTAAATTTACCCAATAGTAGTGATGCTAAAAGTACAGTTAAACAAAAATTATTACAATTCCTTCAAAGTTTAAAAAATGACACCGGTGTCTATGTATAAAAATGTACATAATATATAAAAAATAAATTAAAATAATAACGTTGAAATCTTATAATTTATAAAGTTTTGGGTTTATCACAAGTTGTAATTTCTAACAGAATGTTTGTAGATACAATTTTATAGTGGATAAAACAATAGTTGCTGTATAGTTCATATAGGATACTTTGTTTCAAGTTCAGCTATGCAATTGAGATCTTATCTTAGGCAACTATATATCAAATGTAGAGGTATGTTGGTGCGATTTTTATCACACTATAATATAAGTATACAAATTAGTACCTTGAAGTGTATCTGTTTGATATCACTTTTGTGAGATAATTGCGGTTAAATAAACGCCGCTATGCCAGTGTTTTGATTAAGTTTCAAGATCAAGCTGGTGGCAGTTCTATATGAGCTGCTGGCGGTTAAATAAATGCCGCTTTGGTTTCCTCTTATTAGGTGGGCTTATCTGTTTGCTGCGAGAAAATTCACTTTTATATAAGTGTTTGGGTAGTTGTCGTGGCCGCTCAGTTACCTTATCCTTTGTCGGTCAGTGACCGATCGCGCTCTTAAGGGTTTCTTGGATCTGAACCTGGAAAAATTTCAGTCAGACCAGGAACAAGAACGGAAACAAAAATCATCTCAAGATGAAGGAAATTATTCTTAAAGGCTAAGGTCGCTCACCCTTGAGGACGGGGAACTGTCACAGCAATCTCCAGGAACAATCCTAAGACCTCCGCTGTATAATCTATCTCAGCCTGTAGCTCTATATCTGTGACTACTGTATTTCAATGAAGAAAAACATAAAAAAACGAATTATGATACATAAAACTGAATATATCATAGACATAACCAGTTGCCTCAACATGACGAAAAATATAATATTATATGTCTATACTAAAATCATAGGACTAAATATTGCATGAAAAAAACATACATGATGAAATAAGTCCCCATACATAATAGGGACTAGTATATATGATTCGGACATAGTGAAAATAAATCCCCTCATATGAGTGAGATTAATACCTGGAGTCCTTGTACCAGACAGGGTAAACCTCAATGTATATATTATAAGCTATGAAATTAAAAAATATAATTTGAGAGCACTTGGATATCTAAGCAATTTTCATGCTACCAACAGCGTGATAGTCTCTAAATAAGAAGAGATTGAATGCAGATAAATACACAAAAATATATAAAAATAATGTGAATTAACATATACATACATCTGCAACTAGATGGCAGCAACTACCATGAGATTTCATGATAAAAACCCTAAAAATTAAGAGCATTTTATCTCTTAGAATATTCTAAAACACAAATGCAAAGAAAATAAAAATAAGGACAAACTGGCACCATTTGCTTATAGAGTCCTATATAAGATCTACACACAAGGAAAACCTTAATTAAAAATCATCTTAAAAGACGGCTAAGTCTAATCGTCCTTAACTCTTGCAAGTGCGATCAGAGTATTTCAAGTCACCCCGCAGAGAAAAAACATTTTACCTTAACTCTAGATTATTGCCTCAATATGAAACATTGAAGGGATAAAAAATAAATTCTCAACTCTAAGAGACCTGACAAGCAACTGCGCCATAAATTTGAGAAAAAGTGAGACGCCATGTTTTCCTCAATAAGTTAAAAACTCCCACGGACATGACACGGACCAGTTGGCAGCGTTCCGCACAGGGAGACGGTATAGGAGACAAAGATAACCCTCAGCTCCTGTCACATACCCATTTACATAGAAAATAAAGGCTTAATATCCATAGAGTGATTAAACACCTAATAGCCTGAATGATCGTGTATATATATATATATATATATATATATATATATATATATATATATATATATAATATAATAGATAGATAGATATAAATATAGGATCCACCATCCTTAACAGAAAAACTCCTCAACTTGAGAGAGAAAATTATTATGAACATATACATAACAAAGAGAGTATGAAGCAACTTATTTGAGTCCTAGCACCACTAGGTTAAACCTAACATAGCACAAAAATAAGTTCTTAAAAGGCTTAGACCCTCTACTAAGGCCCCATATAATTTACTCTAAATTAGAGTAAAATTAAATTATAAGGTTTTAGGGCTAGATTTATCAAGCCCCTGCGGCAGCAAGTTCTCACAAGAACTTGCTCGCTGCGATTTATCAAGCAGCGGTCACCAGACCGCTGCTTCCCTAACATCTTCGCCACCTCGAGTCCGACCGAGGAGATTGACAGCTCCTGCCCGCGCGTGATTGGCTGTGCGCGGGCAGGGGGCGGGATTGCACATGATCGCTCGTGTGCAATGTTAACTACCTGCGGGTAATTTCGCCCCGCCACAGGCGAGCTGAGGCGTACAGGGGCGCGTATACGCCTCAGCGTTGATAAATCTAGCCCTTAGTATATGATGCTTCATGCAGAAAAGGCTAATTATGTAAGAAAAAGTACTTACCATCACACTGCCACAAGATGGCGACAAACCCTTAGACAAGAAGACTTTAAGTATGTAAAAGTAAAAAAGTCTAGGGCACAAAAACCCCAGTGTCCAATGCAACTAGAATTCACTTAGATAATGAATATTTTAATAATCAGAGACTGATAGAAAAAATATTAGGGCAGTATAACTTAAACACTACCATTTAGAATGAAGCGCTAATATATAAAAACAAGCTGAGACAGACTAGGAAAGAGCTATTCAGTAAACTTCCCAGTCCGTGGCGCGCAATTACCGCCATGAGGATAAATACCTTATTTTAGTATACAAATCCTCTAAATCAGTGATCCCACTTACAAATGCATAACCGGACATAAGCAGTGATCAAATGCACCAACACCTAAGCCTCTAATGAATAAGTGGCCGTAAGCCGTGATAAATCCTAAGACAGCCCAAACATCTTCCACCTAACTGAAGCGGCTGGAAGAGATGCGTGAGGGCAAGAAGTTTAAATTTTTTTCTGCGTATGCGGAAGTGCTGCTTATGCGGCCATAAAAGAAATTTCGTATGTGAATATATACACAAGCGCTTATAGGAAGCTGCAAATGTCAATAACACCGGTGCTCTACATACACTAGCACCCCATACAATGTGCTACGAAAACAGCCCTTAACAGCAGTGCTCTATGTGTACTGTAAATGTTGGCATTTACACCAGCGCCAAATCTACACTGTGAAAGTAGAAATAAAAACAATGCCAAAAATACATCAGAGCCCTAGCTGGAGTCGCAAATGCGACCCTGAACATCATCGCTCTGCATGATACCAGCACCCTATACTGTGTGCTGTGAATGTGGCCGTCCACATCAGCGCCATATTAACAACAGCGCTCTAACTGTGAGCAGCGAAAGCAGTCATGAACATCACTGCTTTGCATACAGCCTCAAATGTAGCCATAAACACCACCACCGCTTTGCATTGCCTTGTATACACAAACGCCCATACTGTCTGCTGTGAAAGCTGCAATATCCAAAGCGCTCTATACTTTTGTGTTGCGAATGCGGTCATGTACACTAGTGCCATTTTTATCCTAGCTGTGAGCTGAAAAGCGGCCTCATAACTTGAGAACCGGAACCTGATAAGGAAATGTCGGTGCTGCTCTTCGTGAAATGATATCCCAAAATTTGGATATAACTAACATTCCTAGACCCATCATTTTAATAGGGTAATGGAAGTGCCAGCTGGTAACCGTTAAACATCCCCCCGTTCCCTGATGGCAGTAACAGCATACCTGCCAAGGGAAGGGAATAAAGTAATAAAAAAGGACTTATCCTACAGGGCCTTCTACTGTGGAGCAGACACAGTACTTCCCCAGGCTGTCACCTTCATCCAACATCTGACAGGATCCAGGGTACAAGAAAAAAACGAGAGTAACCAACCCTGGTTTTCTAAATAGGCGTAGCATAAGTGCTGGAAGGTAAGCAAGGGCTACCTCACCATTTTTCCAACTGCTAAAAACCACCATTACTCTTACTAAAGAGATTGACATGGACACAGCATAGCCCCCAATCCTTGCTTGCAGGGAAAAATACCCATTAAAGGATTAAATATCTTTAGACACCATTGTCGCACATCCTCCAGTGATAGAGGCAAAGAGAATGACTGGGGATTATGGGTATGGGAAGTGACGCTTGACAGCTCTGCTGGGGTGCTCTATGCCTCCTCCGGCTGGCCAGGAGTTTAATATCCCACTAGTAACTGGAATGAAATCATGGAAAAAGGGATTATCTATCTTTCTATACAACAAAAGTTCTGGTGTTGACTGTCCCTTTAAGCTCTGATACCTCCTCCTAGTGGCAGGAAATATATTCCATATGTTATGGAGGACTATGGACCATCAGTTTACCTAAGAAAAACTTGTCAGTTCCTTAATAATCAAATAATAATAATAAAATAGATTAATTCTATGCCAAATGATCCCATGCAAATTACTTAAGCATATTATTTTTAAAGCTGCAACAACTAATTGATATAATCGATTATGAAAATAGTTCATAATCGAATAGTTGGTTTGGAATTAGTTGGTCTGTGCATGGCACCATCTGCTTCACTCCACTGAGCTCCTGCACATGGTATTGTGTTTATGGTTATGCCCTTAGCCTAAAGGATGTCTACAGAACAACCCAGAAATAACATAGGAGTCATCATTTGGATTGTTTATATTAAAATCAGGTGATTTGGGACTATGCGTTGCATGTTATGTGCTGAGCTTGTTATTTACACCTAGCCCTAAATTGATGGAAGTTGTTAATTGAATTGATTTGCACTATTATCTGTTTGCACAATTATAAGCAGAGTGCTTGCTATTGCTGATTATATGTACTGTATAGATAAATGTGTAAGGGTTTGTCCTGTTATTGATATATATATAGTCATTAGCGCTATTTACTTTTTTTTGCTTTTTTATACATTTTTAATTAATTGTAATATGTACCAAATTCAACCTCTATAAAGTACAGGTGGCCCTCGTTTTACAACGGTTCAATTTACACCGTTTCAGAATAACAACCTTTTTTTCCAGTCATGTGAGTGCTATTGAAAAGCATTGAGAAGCAGTGCATTT
The DNA here is from genome assembly GCF_027579735.1 of Bombina bombina. Lineage (NCBI taxonomy): Eukaryota > Metazoa > Chordata > Amphibia > Anura > Bombinatoridae > Bombina > Bombina bombina. The sequence goes on along the minus strand of NC_069501.1, from coordinate 657,208,728 downwards.
ATTAAAATAGCCAGTAGGTAAAGTTGTCCGCTTGTGTTGAAGCAAAGCCAAGCAAGCTGAAATTAATCAGTTTAACCAGACCTGAGCTATCAAGCAGATTTCAAAGGAACAAGATCTTCCTGTCTATAAATCAGTCCAGATTGGAATGCATAGAAATAACTGTTTGCAGAAAAATGCAAGTGAAGTCTGTGTTGTGTGAATATTTTATTAGGTTTATAATGCTGTTTAGCAAATGTTTTTGTTCATTTAACTTAGTTTAATTATATATTCTGTGTTGTGTGATTATTTTATTAGGTTTATAATGCTGTTTAGCATTTAAAGTCTTAATTTCAAGGCTTTAAAAATAATGTATTAGGTGTTACTTATGACAATTTTGAGAGGGGCCTGGAACCTATCTCCCTCACTTCCCATTGACTTACATTATAAACTAGGTTTCAATTTACAACGGTTTCGATTTACAACCATTCCTTCTGGAACCTAACCCCGGCGTAAACTGAGGGCTACCTATATATATCTATTATTTTAAGAGCAGGCTAGATATTTTTCCCTAACCTTATAGTTGGTTATTTACCATTACATATAGATATTCAAGATATTTTTATGCTAGAATGAATTCCAGACTTACTTTAAGAGGCCCCTTGCCAAGGAGGAAAACCCTTTGCATTGGTAAAGAGTTAACAAAGATAAATATCCCACCTTGATGGAATTGGCAAAACCCTACTTATGCATCTCAAGCACCTCAACACCATTTGAGCGCCTCTTCTCTGCTGCAGGCAAAATAGCTTTCAAAAAGAGAGCCAGCCTCAGCCAGGAGCATGTGTCCATTTGACATTTTTTTGCATTTCAATGCAAAGTTTCTGAAAGAGAAAATAACAGAATGTTATAAACAGTGATCGTCTACATCTTTCTAGTTCTACCTCTTTTGAAACCATTCATGGTTTTGTTTCGCTTAATTATAAAAAACAATTCTGTTGCTTAAAAATTGGACAAAACAGTTGTGTTAATGTAAAGTTGTAATGTTTTAGTCTGAAGTTTATATTTGTAACACTCAGTATGTGGATTTTATTTTAAATATAGGAAAATGTTTTTTTTTTTTTTTATCCGATTAATCGAAAAAAATAATTGGCCGATTAATCTATTATGAAAATAATCGTTAGTTGCAGCCCTAATTATTATGTTTCAGTCGTCTGCACACCTTTTACTACTAAAAGGTACTATAAGGGAGGGTGAAAAATCTGAAATAACAAAAGATTCTCTTGTTTTTGATTCATTAAGGATTTCAAAAGTCCAAATATCAACATTTTTTGGCATGCATGAAATTGTTCCAGCCAGGTGGCATTATGAAGTAGCAAGGTGGGGATAGTGAATATTATAACATTTTCTGTTATTTATAATGTTACTTAAGCTATCCGAGGCACAAATTAATGGCATAATTTATTATAAACTGATTCAATGATAGTTTGTGCATCAAAACATTGAAAAAAATTATTATTAATAATGGTCAGTAAAGTCAACTGGCTGGTGGTGTGCCCATTAAACAGATCCTGTGGAGAACACTGTGTGTGTCTCAGCCGAGGGTTGAGATATTTCAATAATAAAAAAAGAGAGCATTTTCTTTAAAACAAAACAACACAAGCTTTTTTTGGTTTGTGACAAGGTTAAGGAGACCTTGAACTGCTGGGTAAAACTACAGTGGCATGGTTACTGCTCAGCAGGCTTTTGGTTTTTCTCCTGTGCCTGCAGCTCTCTTCAAATCTTATTATTATTTATTTATTTTTTATTTATTTATTGAGGGCAAAAGGCAATGTATATAGGCATATAGAAATTACAAAAATGCCCAGCAGCAATGGGAAGGACAAAAAAAAGGAGAAAATGTTAATTAGCATAAGAGAGTCCCGAATGTAAATGTCCATATTTTATCCGCCGAGCCATGGCAAGGACAGCGCACGCATTTCCCCCTAAAACAAGTAAGGACACTTTTGACCTCTTTAAAACTAAACCAATGGTTAACAGGGTTATATTTACAGGCAAGTAAATCATACAATATTGATATTCATAGAAATTCAGAAACCCTCATAGCTAATTACAGCCACTCTTGGATTGCAAACACACATCAAGATCTTCAATAAAGGGGAGGTGGTTTACTTGAAAAAGGATCATTTTTAAATCTCAGAACTAACAATATACAATATGTTCTAAATATTAGCCTCTTAACAAATACTGTGGAACCTCTAAAAGGAAATATACAATGAAAAATAACCTTATCATTACTAATATACAAAAATCATGTGTCATATATTGAGAAATAAATATATAGAAGGCAGTGAGAGAATTGGGGTTATCATGAGACATCCTAGATAATATATTTTCCACTGATATAATAAGCTTATTGGGCAATTACTGTGATAATGACCTATATCTATATACCATTTTCTTAGGAGCAAGGGGGCTGTGTACCATAAGTAGGTTTAGAGACTATATAGAAGTAATCTTCATTGATGTAAGTCAGATTAGTGACTAAATAAATTGACTAGTATATTATGCAGTATGGGGTACTCAAAGGATGAAACTCTAGCTACACTAGGCTGTAACCCACCGTGCTTCACTATCTTGTCCACTGAAAGAGGGACACGAAAAAGGTACTCATCTAATATTATCTGTCTCCATCCATATCCGTCTGATTGGTCCCACCATATATATCATGTATAATAGAATCACAAGGAGAACAAAACTTCAGAACAAACATTACATTCTGAAACAGAACAGAACCCACAAAAATAACTCTTATGTCTAATGCAACAGACATATGCAAATCTGCCACCGACTTATTATTGATGAAGGACATGAACAGGTTGAATAACTTACATTAACCCATGCCATCCTGCCTTTCTTCTAGAACAAATAATTTAGTGCAAGTACACTAGTACAGGTAATAGTAATGTCAGAATTTCACATATTTCTGCAATGCAAATTACTGAGCATACTGCCATTAAACAATAGTCCTAACAACTTAGGTATGAGCAGTGCAGTGTAAAAGAGCCTGCATATCTCACCGCAGTGTAGTCTAGAAACTGCCAAGGTTTCATCAAGCTCTTCCAAGATTTTTTAGAGACAGCTAGGGTTGTTAACATAAGTCCACTATAGTTCAGCTACCTGACTTGTAGGGTTAACCACTATGTCATGAATAGTGTTTTTCTTTACATGTTCCTGTTGCAAATCTTCTCTCAGGTATATATATAAGCGCTCCCCTGCATAGACTCTCCTGCCATAGTGTTCAGTAGGCCCAAGTTATCGGGTCTGCCATTATCAGTAAAGGTATTTTCTGCTCTCAAAAGTTTCCTGGGGCTCCAAACCTAGTGATTCCAATGAGTGCCTAAATTATACATTTTTGAATGTCGCTATCATTAACTTCTACAACTGAAGAAAAAAAGGAGCCGCAAGATCTCTTCTTCCCACATGGTCGCTGCAATTACTTACGATACCAATTTTCTCAGTGATCCAATGATTAGCCATAAGTATATATGTGGACAGTGTGGTAAAGTTCTGCTGAGATCGTCAGTCTTGGTAAGACTGTTCTACCTGGGTTACCAGGGGGGTGCCAGGACTCTGAATAAAATCGCTATAGATACTGCTGATAGTAGCTAGGAATTGGAGTTTGACTTTATGACTTGCGTATATTGAAATAAAATTATCCTTGCACCCTGTGACAGAAGTAGCTTGCAATCATAGATCAGTGATACTGGTGTCTTCTTGACAATCTGTATCGTGCACGTCAGTTTAAAGAACGCAATACAGAGCTGGAGCTGTATGTTTTTGCCATGGCTGTGTTGCACTACATTATTATTGACAGATATTTTAGATGGTATGTAACTTTTAATGTAAAAAAAATGCAAAAATGTAAAGTTTCCACTTTCTATTGGTCAATCTAACCCAAAGTGCAAGGTACAACTGGTAACACCACTGATCTGTGAAATGCAGAGTTAAAAATAAGAGAACAGCTTTAAAAAGAGAGATGCAGCTACAGAAGGTAAAACAATACAGTGGTGACGAGTAATAATCCTACTGTAGTTCTACCCAGCAGTTCAATGCCCCTTAAACACTTCAAGACTGTGGATGCAAAAATTTGAAAACAAGATTTAAAAATTTTATAAAAATAAATAAAATAGGATGTGTTTGTATATTAATATTTTAAGATTGTGCATTCCAAATTGGAATTTCAATTTTTTAATTTATGGCAATACTAATTTAAAAAAAAAATGTGCGTGTATAATTAGATGACTGTTTACTCAGGCTCTACTGTTAATAGTTTTTAATTACAAATATTATACTACTAAGTTTTTTTTACACACACACCCACACAGTTTACACCATTTGTTATGTATCCGTTTCCTTTCTCAGCTGTTTTCTGCGACTTTCACGGATTGTTATGGCATTTTTAATGCAGGGATTAACTACAAGTATCCAGCAACACAGGCCCTAAACTTTTAATACTTAACAACATCGCTTTTAAATGGGTTACAACAATATACTGTATATATTGAAAGCTATATCCATGTCTGTTCCAGACAGTGCTGTACACTTTACATATCCAGCAAGCTAATAAACAAAAACACAAGCCAATTATTTATATGTAAATCAAATTGACACTAAACTATTTAAATTAAGACTGACATTGGCTGCCTTCCCACTAGTACTAATTGCAGACTGAGGGTAAGTGCTCATGGAATTATCTATACATTCAAGTTCAAGCTGATTCAACCAGTGGGTGGGGCGACAGGATGGCAGCAAGAGCACAGAGTTTCATGAATACTGCTCCAAAAACAGCTGCAGCGGCCGTGTCAGAAACCGCCCACGTCTCCACCCTTGCCACACAAGAGCCTGGCTCATCACCTGCTGTGGCTGGAGTCTGCAGCATGAAGGGCTCTACCACACTGCCCTTGCCCTCTAGGAGTCGGCGAGTGGTGTGAACACACCTGCGCCATCTTGGAGGAGAGGTGTGCGAGGAGGGGTTAAAGTACTGTGTACTCTGTCAACCATACACCTCATATGCTACACATAGCCCTCAGTTTTTCTGCCCCATCCCTTCCCTTATCAAGCAATAGAGGTACATGAGGAAGTTTATTTGATCCAGTCTTGCAGAGCTCATAATCTCTGAGGAGCAAATTCTTGCCTATTCAGCCTTAAAGGGCCATAATACCCAAATGTTTAAACACTTGAAAGTGATGCAGCATAGCTGTAAAAAGCTGACTAGAAAATATCTCCTGAACATCTCTATGTAAAAAAGAAAGATATTTTACCTCAAAAGTTCCTCAGTAGCCACCTCCCATTGTAAAGGATTTCTAAGCAGCATTTTAGTGTGTCTGTCCTGGGACAGCTGAAAGGATGAGCCTCGTGAACTCTCATATTATTTCACCAATCAGGTAAAGGAAGCTTACTATGAAATCTCATGTGAGTTAAGTCAAATATCATGAGATCACGGGGGGCGGAGCCAACTGCCGTGGCAGCTAGACGTGTCTAGATGTAGCTCCTGGCTCATAGATATTATTAAGTGATCTAATTAACATTTACAGAGCCCAAACTTTCCCTAAGTTACTCTAGTAGACTAATGCTACCTATAATACTCCACTTGAAGCCAAAGGTAATTCAACTAAGAAGCACAGCTCTGAATCCCACTTCCAAACTACTCCACGTGGGTGCACTGATAGATCCTGCATAGTAATAGCACGGAAAATATGGAGGCCCTTGTAGTATGGGAACAACGTACCCAACAACGCTTGGAGCAACACTATAGAAGTTTGAAAGATGACTTAATGGCATTGTTACGAGACCTTGCACCGCAGCTAACCCATACAGAGGAGACCGCAGATCAGATACAGCGTGCTGGGGGAAACAAGACAGCGACTGCAAATGATCTGGAAAATCCCCCTGACAACGGAGTGCCACGCTCTGAGCTCTGCAAGACGAGTAGCCCACCAGTTCTTACCTCTCCGCTGACTACTCAGACGAAACTGGATTTCGGGGCAACTAAAAGCCCGACTGCTGTAAGCACGCTAGCTGAGCCGCCATCTTGGGCCTTTCATGCTTACCACCCTCCTCCTGTCCGCACTCAGGTCGCTACCCCTGACCCGGGAAACCACTCACACGAAGCTATGGTGCCGCCGTCTCCTCCGGATCTGCAGAGCTTGACTGCTGTAGCCCCGTTGGTAGACGCATATCCAGACACCGGCTGCTGCTTCCTTCCGAACTGCCTTCAGACTCCCAAAGCAGTAATCGCCTTCCCCCTGAGGCACACTCTGCCGCTTGATCTCAGATCTGGAGTCGGGTGAGACAACAGATGGCACTGCTAGTGTTGAGCCATTTTAAAGCTCATCCCACATGAGAATGTTCAAAATTGGTTTCTACTTTTTTGTTTCTTGTTTTTCTTTTTTATCGCTACCCAGATCGCATAGACTCTGATGTGTTGCACCGTTACATAGACATTACAGTTATAGTCATTAATTGCAGGAGGACTTATGCAGAGGTTCAAAATAATTATGCCATATCTTGCCTTTGGGCACTATGATCACTATACTCAGTATCAGCTAGCGCCCACCAATTGGTCGGTATGCCAACTCATTTCTCTGCCATTATCTCTATCTGAAGCTACTCCAGAAGATTAGATGTTTTGAAGAATACTTATGATGGCTGCAATGCCGGATACCCTGTTTTCCCAGATCTGTTTGAGACTCTTTATGATAGAAAGTCTGGGCCTGCATTTAATATTCTCCTCATTGCCCCTATGTGATTTATGTACTATTACACAGACACTGAGGCTGTTAGCTTCTGAAGCTATATGATATACATGGTGTAACCATTTTGTTTTTTCCTCTACCCTTAACATGTTTCAACCAGCCCTTCAATACATCTCTGTAATGCGGGTGTTGAGGATTGTGTATATAAAGATATTGGTTTATGTTATCCTTACTTAACACAAGGTAGAGGAGGTGATTTTAAGATGCCTCACCCCTGTAGTCTCAGCTTAGTATTTGGGATTATAGAATGGCCCACTACTATACTTTTTTACACAAGATGGCAAATGTTGGGCACAGTAATGTGTTAACTGAAATTTATTTTTGTCAGACAAAATGACTCACACCACTAGCTAGTATAGGTGTCGCCATTGTAGTTATACTTATTGAGGAACCCAGCACTCTACACCATGAGGTCATTGCTGCTCAGACCCCTTGTATAAGTCTCAAAGTACACTCTCAGTTAATTTATTTTGGCATTATGATCACCCATTATTTACAACCAATAGATATTATATTATACAACACTTGTCATATTAGTATTAGACTACTTAAACTGCTCTCATATCAAATATATAGTAATCCCCTTGGGGACTAGATCAGAGACTGACCAAAGTCCAGCCCCCCAGGAGACCTACCTTGCAGAAATACCCAGATTAACACTGCTATTATTCCCCCTCACTTGCAAAATTGATATAATCTCTACCCAGCTCCATATCCCTAATATTAACAGATGTTCCAGACTTCCCTCAACGCCCACAACTATAAGTTTGAAATATTTATTTGACACTCCTAATGGGCATTTTTCTGTCTTCCATAGCTATTGGCTTTGAGCATAATGTTTGTACTCAGCATCTTTGTTATTTCACAGAAAGTAATTCTTACAGGAGTCGGGGCTCATATATTATTACAATTTCCCTAAGTCATTAATTGTTGTCTTAATGAATCTAGACATTAGTTCTTAATTACCCTTAACACGTATTCATAGATGATGTCTAGTTTTCTTTATGACTTCCCGATCTACATTTGGGACAACCCCCTTTGATATTACTAGTATGCTAGGATGATATAGGATTTAAAATAATTGCATTCCTATCCCTTATAGAGTCTTATTGCTCATATATGCAAGCATTATAAAGAACACCTCTACTTAATCGTTCTTTATCTTGTCATATCCAGGTTTATTTCTAGCCCATAGTTACATTGTAGACACAGACAGTCACCCCATTTTATTGTTTGTCACACACTCTCACATTTCTAGGTATCATATAGTGTACATACTAGCTATTATTCCATGTATATACTGCTAATCTCCAGTGGCGCATTCCCTTTAGAGACTCCTAGTCGCACCAAGATGGTAAAAGAAATGCAGCCTTCACCGACAGTCTAAGATATAGACATAGTTTTTTTTTTTTTTCATTTGCCTGCAAAGATGTATATCTGTTTAGGCGCTATTGGGTACACTTACTGTATTTAATATTCTTTACTCTTATAATTGTTTATGGAATTACGCTATACTTCTGCTTTATTATATTTATGTTCCTAGGATATGACATTGCTTAGGTTGAGGTTAATATAACTACAAAATTCTTGGCTCTGGTGGGCTCCTCCCCTCCCTTTCCCGCCGGTACTGGTTGCCTGCGGGTCATACTCCTATTCCTTCTCCCACATCGCCTATAGCTGGTAACTCCCTAGGGGAGAGGCTCACCTGGAAATCCCGCATGTACCATACATACTAATGTCCCCCTCCCTGCTTAATGGTGTTGGGAGTTACCCCTATATATTTTATAGAAAAGTCAATTCCTAATGTTGTTCATGATACCGTTGTGTTTTATCTTCAATTCTACTCTAGTCCTTATCTCCCTGTGACACGATTCATTCTAGTATATAAAGCGCCGTCTTTAGGTCATAATGTGACTAATGAGAGCTCACCACTATATCCCTTTAATTATTTACTCCAATTTATAACCTATCTAGATATTTTTAAGAGTTTACTTAGCAATTAAAGCTAATGCTCATTTAAGGTCCTGATAATAATTAATATAAGATTTATATCCCGACTGGCTCCGCCCTCCATCCCCCCCCCTCCCCCTATTATATTTCGAGCGGCTCTTGCCCGCTGCATCCCTCCCCTTCCCTTTTAAACTATAAAGCTAATCCCCCCTGACCCTAATTGTATCTGAGTAGACACTCCAATTCGCCTGCTACATGGTCCAGGGAGGACAATTTCTGGTTTATTGTAATTTCCTTTATTATAAAATTGAAGTATTTTTGCAAACTGCCCAAATTTTATAACATTGCGTGTGCTGTATGGATATATTATACCCTTACTGTACATGCACTCTTCTGTAAATGGTTTGGGGCATAATTCTTGGTTGTATCTGTTTATGACTTCAATAAAAAAATATATTTAAAAAAAAAAAAAAATATCATGAGATCACAGTAAGAGTTCATGACCTCAGCACTGCTGATGCTGATTGGCTGCTGTTCATTTCTTCATTTTTTTACCTGCAGCTGGGAGCAGCTGAGTATAACTTTTTACACAGAACTTACTCTGGTGAGCTGAGGAAATTGTGAGGTAAAATATCTTCCTTTTTTACATAGAGATGCTCAGGTGATATTTTCCTGTCAGCTTTTTACAGTTATACTGCATCAGTTTCAAGTGATTTAGCATATGAGTATTATGTCCCTTTAATAGAATTAACACAGCCATATAAGGCACTTTCAGATTTGCTTTGTCTTATTGTGATCTCAAGCATAGCAGCACCATCTAGTGGCCAAAAATAATAATCACAACTAATCCTCTGCAAATTACTTTGCTTTATTTGCCTGATTGAGTATTTAGGGGACTGCATTTGCATTCAAGCTGCAGTAGCACGACGGCTACAACAGTTGATAATCCTTGTTTATTTTTTATGACCTGTTGCAAGTTGCAGCTCCTGAAGGATTCTTGACTACCCTATCTGTGCATTCTCCTGTGGCTCAAGTGGATTCCTAACTATCCTGCTTGGCGTTTACACCTATGGCACTCATTATGGCTCTCCTTGAAAGTGGAAAAATATTTTAAGAGCCTACCTGTCGCAGCTGAGGGAGCTCAAAGACAAAACATTTGGAGAAGAAACCGCCACACTGTGGAAGTGCATGCAGAAAGTCCGCCATCATCTGAAGCAACTACCTCTTTACCAGGCAACTCCAACAACCTTTTGCAGGAGCTTAAAGGGACACTAAACCCATTTTTTTTCCTTTCATGATTCAGATAGAGCATGCAATTTTAAGCAACTTTCTAATTTACTCCTATTATCAATTTGTTTTCCGTTATCTTGCTATCTTTTTTTTTTTCACTTTTAAAACATTTATTTTGTATGCAGATCTTTTGTAGGGTATAACGGTTGATGAATAGTATCAAATGCATATATAAAAACACTTAAAGGATTACTTTCTGTTATAATTTTTAAGCTAAACAACTAACATATTAAAGTTAATAAACATTAATTAAAACCTACTGACCTATATTTTCTCAAAAACTAAGTTTCATAACGTTCTAAAAGTTATATCTTTTATTCGCCGATGATGTCACGTTATCCTGCCCACTATTTTCAGCACTGTGTGTTCAAAATACTTAAACCAATAACTTTGTGTTTAAAGCGCCATTTTGAAACCTAGGTATTGTAAACGGATTGGTACAGAGCAAAGGATACCCATGGAGTGGGTTCGGAAAACAATTAAATTTGCAGACAAGATTTCTGATATACGGTAGAGATATGATAATGAAATGCTATTGATAAAAAGCGTATTTGGGGTAGTTAGTAACAGACATAGAAAATATTTATATACAGTGGCCCTTTAATTCAGCAACGTATAAATAAGCTTAACATTTCTGTTTACTGTAACATAGCTTATAAATGTTTCCAATTTTAGTTTCACACATAAAATAAATAAATTACATATTTTTTTTGCTGTACTTGCATGTATTTAGAATGCATTTGTCATTTACCTGGTTTATAGATTTTATATACAAAATTTGGTGAAAAAACTAATATAAAGCTTTTTTTCAGTATAATATTATTATTTAGTAATGAAACTAATGGTTAAAGAACAAACATTACAAACAGAATATAAATAATCACATTTGCATATTACTGAAAACATCTGTTTTAAATAGACACTTAACTATATCTGGTAAACTAATCTATCACAAATACATTAAAATTGTGAGCAGCTAAAGTAATTCTCAGTTTAACCTTTTGCTTATCCCAGGTGTTCTTGAATTATTTTACAGTCTTTGTCCTTACCTCCTCTACTGGAAGTATATTCCATGAATGAACCTCCAGTTCTATACACAAATTACACCTGAACTTGCTACCAACTTAAGATCATGACCCTTTATTCGTTCTCTTGCTATCTTTATTTAAAAAGCAGGAATGTGATGCATAGGAGCCGGCCCATTTTTGGTTGAGAACCTGGGTTATGCTTGCTTCTTGGTGGGTAAATGTAAGCCTCCAATAAGCAAGCGCTATCCATGGTGCTGAACCTAAAATGGGCTCAACAAGGCTCATTAATGCTGAGCAGAGGATCCCTGATGTGGAGGACAGACAGTCTTGCAGCTTCTAACTCCTTAGGTCAACTTATACGACAGAATCAGTACTTGCAAGAGAGAATGGATGATTTAGAAAATCGCAGCAGATGTTGGTGTGCTAGAGTAAGTCAAAAACAAGGACTTATTGGAATTTATTGCCTTGACTCTGCCAAAGCTCCTGGGTATGAATCTGGATCATCTCCCGCTGGACATTAAGAGAGTCCCCCATCTAGGTCCCGAGAGGAGACATAGCAACTTAGCCACCAGACCGTGCCAGGTGTCTAAATTACCAGGAAAAATTATCCTTGCTACGGGCCTTCAGGTCATATAAAGTCGTCAAATTTAAGGGGAATGGTATCTTTATCTTCCTGGACTTTTCACCTTAGGTGTCTAAACTAAGGATAGACTTTTCTCCTGTGGAGTTTAAATCACACAAGCAAGACAAGTAGACCTCCTCTACCCTGAAACAGGAACTTTGATCATGGGGGGGGGGGGGAATTAACAGCCGCTCAAGTGCCCAGTCATTTGATAATTATCTATAAAACCAGTGAGCCAACACAAAAAAACCCCAAAAGAACGACAACAATTCAAAGTACAATAATTGTGTATAAGTGCACCAATAAAAATGAAATAAATATGTGTAATAAGAATATAGTCCTCAAGGGAGATTCATGAATTAACTGGATTTCCATGTAGCTGTCTTAAGAAAACCTCAACGAAAGAGTAAGTAATATAATAAAGTTCTGTTTTAATAAACAAATGCTGTTTTGTGAAAGAGCCACTCCACTAATGTAAAACATAAGGAGACACCGGGATCCACTTAAACTTAAAATATCACAACTGCTTTAACGTTTTCCCCCATAGACTTCAAAGGAGGTTGAAAAGTGGGAAAAAAATAACACCCAACAAGTCGCACAAACACGATCGTGTTTTCTCAAGTGTGCTAACCCGACATTAAATATTAATATTTCACATTCCCTTGCATCTTTCATCCAGTGATGCACTGAC